>NW_024348304.1:2365935-2494181 GCF_902729225.1 Pteropus medius
AAAAACAAAACAAAACAAAACAAAACCCAACATTCTTTCATAAAGCATTTTTTTCAAAAGTATTTGCCCTTGAGCATTTTTTCCTACTTACCCATGCTTATCTTTCAAAACAAACACTTATTCCTTGCTACGATGGAGTGTGAGGAAGTTCCTCTGAGGTTACGCCTCGCAATCCATCCAAGCGGTAACCGTCGCCTC
This sequence comes from Pteropus medius, assembly GCF_902729225.1. Lineage (NCBI taxonomy): Eukaryota > Metazoa > Chordata > Mammalia > Chiroptera > Pteropodidae > Pteropus > Pteropus medius. Next base: position 2,366,134 of record NW_024348304.1, read on the forward strand.
CTTCCTATGGCACAGCAGATGACTAACTCGACCGCAGGCTGCGCCGAGCACAGAGCGGTGACTTCACACTGGGGACCGCTCAGATGTCACCTGTGGGACCGTTTCTCGAGGGGAAAAAAAACACAGAACTGTATTTTTGTGTGCAAATAAAATGTCGGGTCCTTTTGACCCAATGGAAAATGTGTGTCTGCTGGTGGCTGCCTCGTTGGAATATGATGATTTACTCTTGGAAACATTTGTGTCATTTATCATACGATGTTCCTGGCCTACCGCATGACTGCATAACAAATAACCATATTAAAAATTAATCTTTTCCAGTTCATCAGACCGTGTGTCTTTTTCGAAGCCCCACGCCTTCCCTTCCCCTCCTGCCCCATGCTCTCTCGTCCTGCAATCCCCCTTTGCGCCTCCTGTGGGGTTCGATCAAACCGTACGCACCGGGGTTCGCGGCCGGGCCTCGAACGGCGCTCCCAGCCTGCCCTTTCACCCTTCTCTCCCGCTTTTCTGCAAAATAAACCTTCTATCCCGTGGAACTGGTTCACCCTCCATCCTTGAAATCCGCCTTCCACCCCTGACCTCAGGGACGGCCTTCAGCCTTTTAACCCCTTTCTCACAGGGCTGGGTTTAAATCCTCCTTTCTTGACCGAATCACGTCCAAATATCTTCTCCCAGAAATTCCGTAGTAACGGCATAGTTTAAACCGCCCGTTATCTCTCATATTTACTTTGAATGTGGAGGCGGCGACACTGGACCGCGCTGCCCTCTCGGGGTCTCAGGCTGCGCCCGAGGATGAAGTCGGCGTAAGATGAATTAGCAGGAGGAAAGGATACGGGTTTTATTTTTACACGTACACGGAGCCTTCACAGGAGAATGAAGCGCCAGAGACGCGGCTGGGCCTGGGTTTAGGGACTAGGTCGGACAGAGAGAGGTGACTGTGGAGAAGGAGCTGAGATGCACGTGGAGACTAACGGAAGCTACGAGTTATTTAACGAGGTCCGTTTGCACAGATTTCTCTTGGTCTCCAGTGACGAGAATGTCCCTTTCCTCCTGGAGCAGGGGGGACAGGCGTCACGTGGGAGCTTTATCTCCTGCTCCCGGGAAGAAAAGGGAGGTCTGAGCATCTTTCTTGTATCTACTGTTTTTCAGTGCTTTTAGCTCAAAATAATCCATACACCCAAGTGGCATATTTTGGGGTGACGTTTTTCGACCATGCTTGTCTTGTCTCTCCTTTTATATTGTAATTCTTTGGGATTGAGATCATGTCGTAAGTTTACCTGTACCCCAAAGGTGACTTGCTTAGAATAGGCACTCAGTAAATATTTACTTACGGAGTTTTTTCTTCATTTTACAATCGAGTCATAAAAGCCCATATTTGGATCTTATTTTTCCGGCCAGAGGAACCTTTACGATATTAAATAAAATATATATTCAGCTGTGATCCGTAACCCGTGTTCAGCCATTTTAGTCTTGCATATACTAGTAAATGGAGTTCTAAAAAACATTACGTAATCATTTGCAGCAGATAATTTTGGTAACATCGCTCATCGTGTTAAAGTTTCCAGAAGAAATAGTTTTCAGAATTAGGGTGGTAAAATTTTGTCAGTGGAGGAGATGGACATCAGAGGCCATTGACCCGTCTTACCTTTCGCCCACATCTTTTCTGCGACATCTCACGTAGGCCCCATACGCAAGGGCCTGGAATTATTTACTTCATCGTGCGAATCTATTCTTAGTTATTCACACCGCAAACCATTTGGTCTTTTCCATCAAAAGTCAAAGTATCCTGGAGAGTCACTGACACGGGGTTGAGTTGGGAGTCTCGGGGGACGCCAGGACCCTTCCCAGCTTTAGGCTCTGATGCTCTTTCTCCTGAATACCAAACGGTTGTTTACTTTTCCTGCTGAACTTGGCCCAGGCACGAAACTCATCGAAATGTCCCTTTTTGTCAAACGTAGGGTGGTTATAAATGCTTTCGAATGCTCTTTTGAAACATCTATGATAATATTATGTAATTTGTCACTCAAGTCGAAGCGCTATGTTAGTGAATACGGTACTATTTCAAATCGTATATTGCATGTAACATTTTTGCAGGTAGCTACATTTATAAAATGTTGGTGTTTCAATACACTTTGTGAGTTAAGGAGAGGCCAACTATAGAGAAGTAACTTTGACCCAGGGAAGAAATAGATTTCCCCACTGATTGATAAAGTTAAAATGAGACCATAGCTTCCCTGACTTTAGTTCATTCTGTTGTCTTTTCGATGCCCGCTCTCAAAGCACCACTGGGTACACCTCGCCAGCCGATGCCATCGGCGTCTGCCCGTGACTTTTGCCGTGATGGAGCATCCAGTTGAAACCAAACACAGAAACAAAAACGATCCCTATTTTCAAACTTGAATTTTACAGGGACTTTCATTTTAAATTGCGCTGTTTTTGTAGGAAAGATAATCTGGCCGATTTCTTAATCGCATTCCATTCCTATGGTCTAGAAATAATGCTGCTGCATTTACAAGGAATGTGTGTAGCCCGAATACACAGGAGCAATTTCAGTCGCCTTGGATTTTGATTCTTTTAGTGTGCTAGCTCATCATAACTCACTATCTGGAGTGAGCAGTTGGCTTCTTCCCATCCTGTCCCCTCCCACCCCATCCCCACTCACGTTATTAAAGGGAAAGTATTCTACTGATAAAGTCTCCTTTGGGGGGAAAACTGGGGAGACTAGGTAGAAATCTAAATGATGCATGTTCCTCTCAAAGCTAGAAACCAGAGCCAGGTCCCATGGCCCTCTAATTAAAACTTATTTCTGCAGATTTATTCTGTGGTCCTACCGAACAGACCTGCCTTGGGTGTCTGCTGGTGAGTTTTTCAGCAGGAATGCGGGCTTTGTTTCTGTGAATAGTTGAGTGCAGATTAGTGGGATGCCAATTTCCTGTGGCCTTTCAGAGCTGCAATTTGAGCCCTGTTTGCTCCTGGCCCTTGCACAATTGAAAACAATGGGTGACTTCTTTTAGGTTTCACTTCAGGGCCCTTAGAAACAGGGGAAGTGGCTAAAGCCCTACTTTACAGGTAATTAACAATAGATAATGTTTGCTCTGCATTTTTTAGAGCCGATAAAAGGTAGGAGAACACTTTCAGCTCCTGATCGAGACACTGCAGTGGTTTTATGGACACAATAGCTGTCTTAGCATTAGCAAGGTGCCATTGAATATCTCGGCCACATATATGACTGAGCGCAAAACTTTTAAAAAGTAGAAGAAAAAAGAATATTAGTAAGACACTGACGGCTAACCAAGAAAGCCCTCTTTAGAGATGGTAGAGAAACAGTGTCCCTTGAAGCCATGTGTTTTGATTCAGGGTGCTTTTATCTATTATATCTTTATCTGCTTGATAAATTGAACAGCTTTCATAACTCGATACTTATTCAAGATCATTTTTTTATGTCCTGTAAATTCAACTCTGGAATCCACCTGTTTGTTAAAATTATGCCAACTTGAGAAGTTTTTATTTGCCACTACGCTTGATTATTAGCCACAGATATTCTTCAGAAACGGTCTTAGATGCTTAACCTGTTGGAGAAAAAAGTGTATCTCGCCCTTTCATCGTATATTTAGTAGTGATAGGGTTTTTGTTTTAATACTCTGAATCAATAATATATTTTTAGGCTGCCCTCCCTGAAACATATTCTGTCTATTTCATGACAATGTAGGTTTGTAGTCACGTTGACAGACTAATCGATTTATTCAATCTTCAACAATTACAAAATATCTAATCTGCCCGACATACCAGCCAAGCACTAACATAGAAAGATGGTGGGGACCCTGTCCCTAGAGAGATTATGGCGATCCCTTACCCAGCACTGTTGCCAGAAGAGGTGGAGAATTCTTTTTGGGAAAAAAAAAAATTTTTAGTATTTACACTTTACATCTACAATTGTAATGTATACTCAGTGTTCTTGTAAAAAAATCTAAAGACTGGGTCATGTCTGAGATCTCCAAGTAACTTCTTTATAGAGTGAGCATAACTCTAAATCAAAAGTTAGTGTCTTTTTGTTCCAAGCCTCTTCTAATTAGCACCATGAAAATGTCACCTTACTCATCTGCTCTTAAGCGACGATGACTAGAGAGCCAAGAGCTGTTGCTTTGGTGGAGGGTTTACGTATTATCTGAAACCAGGGCAGCTCTGGTTTAAGTGTGTTTAGACACCGTGGAGAACAGCGCTCTAAGTAAGAGGTGTACAAAGGTGAAGCAGCCCTACATCAATGAATTAGTGGTCCAGACTCTCCCAACACTGCGGGTACGTGGGGCCGAGGAAGACCCACAGCTCTATTCTCCTCTGAGAGCCGGGAAGGCTGACCTGGACACCGGGAATGGGAAAGCTCTTAAATTTTCTTTGCTGCTGCTGAAAGTAACATGAGTTTTTCCATAATGCTGTTTTTGAAATTTGAGAAAAAGTGTAAGGAAGACGATAAAAATCACACATAATCCCATTGCCCACTGCTTAGTGATAGAGGGGATTCAACCATTATCTGAATGCTCTCTTGACCCATCGAAAAATTTGGAGTAAAGACACCCTTCTGCTTTCGTTCACTCTTTATTATCTTCCGCTCCGCATGGCGTCTTTTGCATCAGAGGCATCGTTTCCAAAATACGGGACAGACCGGAGGGACCCGTCAGAAAACAGTCACTCTGAAAAGAACCGGAATTTGTCTTTTATTTCACTGTTTCCCTCCTTTCTATCTTCTCAGTAAAGCGGAGCCCTTTTCAGAGCGTCGAGAAGCGGGAAAGCGTGGCTCGTTTTTCTCGGCTTTCCGCTGCTTCCCTGACAAGGCACTTGTCTTAGAGAAAAACGAAGACACTTGATAAGAAACAGAGAACTAAGAAAATGGGGATCACGGCGAAAGCATAAAGTCTCAGTGGCAAGAAGATACGATTCTTATTTAAAAGAAACTGTAATCATTTGATATTGTCAATAATGACAGCAAAGTAATCCTGTAATGAAAACACTTTTTTTTTGTTTTAAGTCAGTGCTGCGAGAGCTGGGCGCCTTCCTTCCCCTCCCCCGCTCTGTACACGAATCGTATTAATAACGCTAATAATTCCCCTTCAGAAACTTGGTCTCTGAAGATCCAGCTCATCAAATATTTCCCCACGGGGACCGGCTTGGAATTATGTCCCTTTATTATCACTGATGTAAGAATCAGTGTCCGTTTCCGGTTGTCCAGGAAGCGATTACTTAAAGGACCCGCTTAAAATCTGACTTAACGTTTAGATTCCGAGCTCGTGTGCTTCTCGTGCCAAAGCCTCGGAGCGACGCGTGCGCTGAGCGGCCGCTCGGTGGCATCCGGGTGTCATTAGCTGCGCGTGCACCCACGACGTTACCGGCGTGAAAGCAGGACTGTCCTAACGGTACCGTTAGAGGGTTCGAGTTCTAGTGGGCTTTTGTTCCATTGATTGAAGGAACTTTTGAGCTGTCGGCAGAGGAGCATCTCCAGGGCACGTCATTCTCGTCCTAGAATGCAGGCATCTCATCTTTTCCGATGGAAGAACTCATTTGCTTGAAGAGCTGTTGCACTGGGGAAGAAGTGACGACCCTATTTTGATTTATTTAATTAACCTTTTACAATGACTCCTAGATAGGTAAGTGCTCAAATTTAGGTATTTGAAAGCAGCGATGAGCTCACTTAATTTCTCTATTTTCAACAGAGTGCTTTTGATGGTTTACCAGACACGACATCACAGCTTCCTGTTTCATATTTGAGTTAAGCACGGTTGGAGAAAACCATTTGCCCTAAACTTTGAAACTCTAGGGACCAAAAAAAAAAAAACCCCAAAAAACAAACAAAAAAAACCCTGACCAGAAGCTTCAGAGTACAGTAGTTTTTTGAGTAATAAAAGAGAATTATAACCACAATACTGATGAACCAAACAAATATGCAACCTTCCTCCAGCTCCCAATCCTAAAAGAAGGGTGACAGCGGAACTAGGAGATCGAATGACAGAAATGATTATTTAAGCCTTTCACTTTTAAGTGCTCGTAGGTTTTTAAAACAATTTTCCGTCTTCCCAATCACAGCTAGCCCAGCACTCTGTATGTTGGCAAAAGTGTTCTGTCTTCTCAGTTGAGAAAGGGAAATTGAAGGGGAAGTCGAGCTTTTAGGCTCAGTAAATCACTTGCAGTTAGAATCCAGAGCTGACGGCGGCTACGGGACTGAGGTTTTAACGGTGTGATAAATAAAGAAAAAAATGTTGAATCTCTCCCGCCATCCTTAAGGAATAAAAAAGCATATTTGGCATTATGCATTACTCTTGTGCATACTTACGTTTTATTTTACTACTTTAAAAAAAAAAATCAACAAAACCACAAATAGCTCTACCGAAAACAAGACACTTCCAAAACCTGTGTAAGCCACTGGCGACTCGAGATTCCTGGAGAGGAAGTTCTAGTATGTCACACGATTAAAGGTATAAAGTATGATCATTTTTGAAAAGTATGATCATTTTAAAGGGACTATAATCATTTTAAAAAATTGAGCAATTTTGCAAAAATATTTTGTAAGGCCAGCCTCTGCACATCCATAATAAGGAATTGAAATGCACTAAATTCTCGTAGAGAAGCAAACCGAAATACTGAGTCTTCGGAGAACGAAGTGATTATTTCCTGAGGTGGGGGCGGGGTGAGGGAGCCAGTGTGGGTCACGGTGACGAACGAGACGGACACGGACACGGACACGCTGCTTCCAGTCTGGTCTTTTCTTCTCTCCTCTTAATTACAGGAGCAAACAGATTTTTTGGGCGGGGCTGGGGGGAACCTTCCTAATATCAGTACTAGTCTCTGCTTAGCTCTGTGTTCCAGACGTCACCATCCTTAAAGATGCAAGTTCCTTTTCTGATGAGATTTATTCTTTCTATGAAAAAGAAAATATGGCATGTGAACTCTTTGCTTCTTTTGTGATTGACTCCTCGGTCGGAGGCTACTGGCATTGCTCCTATAAATCTCCATTTCCTGAATTTTTATTTTGGAAGTTATATATTTATTCTCATGCACATTAATGCTCACTCCCAGATAATTTCCTTCATTTATGATTTGTTTTTCTCCCTGTATCATAAATTCCTCCAACGGATAGATCTCTTTCTTTATATCCTTTTATTATAATCGTAGCTCATCTATCGAGTGTTTTTTGAGAGGTGGCTAGTTATTGTTCTGAGAACTTTACATGGATTAATTCATTTGATCTTCTCAAGACTTGTATAAGGCAGGTATTATTATCTCTTTTATAGAAGAAGAAACCCAAGCACAGAGAGCTGACTAGCCCAGGTTCCCACAGCTAAAACCAGGGGAAACGGGATCCAAACTCTGGTGTCTGACTCTAAAGCCTGGGCATAATATGCGAGTTTAAAATCTGTCTTTGCTAGTTTTAGCCACAGATTTCTAGGAAAGCAACCATTCCTGCTTTTCCCTAGAAATGAAAACTGAGCGTTATAAACTGAATGTTAGTGTTCCCCCAGATTCATATGTTAAATCCTAATGCCTAATGTGATAACTCTCAGGAGGGTTTTTTGGGGGGCGATTAGGTCGGGAGGGTGGAGCCTTATGAGCGGGATGAGTGTGCTTATACAAGAGACCCCAGAGAGTTCCTTTCACCCCTTCTGCCGTGAGGGGACACAGCGAGAAGATGGCCAGGTATGAACTAGGAAGCCGGCTCTCAGCAGACACCAACAGTGCTGGTGCTTTGACCTTGGACTTCCAACCCTCCAGAACTGTAAGAAACAAATTTCTGTTGCTTATAAGCCTCCCGGTCTGCGGTATTTTGTTAGACCAGACCAGACAGGACTAAGACACCAAGAAACTAAGGAGGAGGGAATCATTTTATGTTTTATTTAAGAATGGATAACTTTTTTTTTTCCTCAATCTTAAAACAATACAGATATGTTTTGTATTTGGACCTGTACCTCCTTGCTTTGGGGACGGAGATGGGTGGGTGGGTAGAAAGGTGTAAGTTTTAAAGTTAATGTCTTTCATACAAATGAATAATATACTAACTTTGTTGACCTGCAACCACACTGTATTTAATAAAATTAGAAAGTTAAGGGTTGGATCCATCCTTGATGGCAGTTGGGGGAGTAGAGAGATCAATCCTTGGTCTTTCTAGCCTAGCAATGACCGTGAAAGGGCTCACGCAGATTCATGATTTGAGTTTGTACTGTACTATATCGTATGGTCCTTATATGGTGACTTGCCTTTGCTTTGTTCATTGCTAACGCCAACTTGAGGCAAGGGTCTAAGATCACGCTCATGGCTGGCCCATCAGTAAATAATAATACCGAATTTCTTTCATGTGTCCAACACTACACAAGGAACCGTGAAGCATCCACAGTTAGATGGTGTGCTTCATGGGAGTGGGACTCTTCCTCATTCACTTTTGAATCTCCACCTTCTGGAACTGTGTCTGACTTCTGGCACTGTCGGCCCTCAAAGTATGATCGACTGAATGAATAGGCACTGCTCTACAGAGGCCTCCAATCTAACTGAGTGAGACAAGACCGATTTACAGAAAACAATGAATAAAGACGATAGTATGACATCTAATAAATATTATTTTAAAACACAGCTCCCCAGGTAATTCTTGGAGAAGCCAGGTTTAGATTCCCTGGTCCGGTTCAGAGGTTCTCAAATGTATTTGCTAAGAGCACTGCTTTTGACCAAATAATGTGACCTGAAAGTCAGTATACAACAGGTTAACATGTAGGCACCCCACCTGAAGAGAGAGGGATGGTGGGGGCTTTCTTCCTCCCCACCTCCTTAGCCTTTCCCCTCCTCCTGTTCCAGAACCCCCTTAGAAGTTTCTTTCTTTGTTTGTTTTTTTTTAACGCCTACAGCACCTGGTCTTCCTAGGTGGTCTCCCATCCAAGTACTAACCAGGCCCGACCCTGCTTAGCTTTCGAGATCAGACAGGATCGGGCATGTTCAGAGTGGTATGGCCGTAGACTAGAATAGTTTTAAAATGATTTCAATGACCAGACGAGTTGTCACCCATAGAGAGCCTGCAGGAGACCTGTACATTTTTAAAAATGATATGCGTGTGTGTGCGTGTGTGTGTGTGAATGAATGTAAGCGTGAGTGAGTGTGTGTGTGTGTGAGTAAGTGTGTGTGATTTTTTTGTAGGGAACAGTCCAGGGTTTTTTCAGATCACCAAAGAATCTCTGTCTCAGAAAAGGGATAAGACCGGCTGCCCGGCCTACAGAGAAGGCATTTTATTTTCTATGCATAATCTCTTCTTTGAGGCAATTAGTGAAGATTGGATGATTTATAACAAATATAAGCATAGGTTTTTAAATGCTGCTCCTTGTCACTTAAAAACTAGAGGGGGGCCATTAAATGATTTCACCTGAATTATCATCACACAGCAGACAAATGGCAATTACTTCGCCATCTTTTCTGTGGCTGTAGTTAGTACAGAAACTTTGTTCCTAAAAACAAAATCTCCTTGAATCTCCAGTTTCCCAACCACCCTCTACTACCAAAAAGGAAATACGGTTTTAAGACCTTTTAATGACAAAGGCAAGAAACCCTCACTGACTCCTACAACTCTGCATTCAGTTGGCTTTAACCTGAAGCCTAGCCTGGTCTTTCTCGCCTACTGCTTTATGTAAACTTACTTTCCCAGAGACCACCTATCCCTTTTCTATCAGAATGTAAGTTGCTTTACCCAATTTTTTTCTCATTGAATTGAGACCACAACCCGATGGAGCGTTTTTATGGCGGCCTGTCATACTTGTGAAGAATTTCAGGAAGACTTTATCCAGTTTTCTGGCTTAGCTTCCTTTCATCCGGCAGACCCAACAGCTACCATTTTCTGACCTCCGTCCATAATCGATAGATTTAAAATAGCTTAACTCATGTTGCTGATATTTTGTAAATGCATCCTTTGGGCTTTTACACATGTGTTAAAAAAAAAAGCAAAAACATTTACACAACACAGTGCAACATGTTATTCTAATACAACATAACAGAACTGAATGGTTTTGTTTCTGGTTTCTTTGACCTTACCTTTCACGAGCTCCCTTTCCAGAAAGGAGAGTTTCTTTTGAAAACATAGAAAGCTCAGCTCCTTCCTTAGGCATTAATCTTATCAGTGAGAGGCCTTGAAGTTACATCCTAGTGCATGTGCAGACTCAGAAAGGACATCTGTCCTCCTCTTGGATGCCCTGCTGCTGTCTACCTACCTACCTACATACTTACCTACCTACCTACCTATCTCATCTGTCTGGATCTATCTCTCTGTGTTGTTACCCGCAAAATTCTCCTTTTCACCATGAGAGGTGTAGGTGTTCGTATCAGTGGAGTAGTAAATTATCTTACATCCTGAGTGTCTAGAGTGGTGGGAACTGAATATACAGGAAACACAACAAAAACCCTTCAAACTCCCTGCATTAGAAACCAGTCATCAGTGAGATAGACGGGGAGAAGGAAAGGCAGATGTACTTCGATGAGCCCCTAAAATAAAGTATCAGGCCTTGATCGATTGCTAATATGTTTATAGCAAAACGCATTTTTTAATTTTTTTTATTGAGGATGGTGTCAGTTATTTGGCCGCCCTGGTTCGATTTAACGGCTTTGCTAGTGCCTCACTTAGGCGGATTCAAGCAGATAGAATGTAAACCAGAGAAATAATGACTCGCTTGCCTCGTCTCACAGAACGAGGTGACAGGACTGGGCTGTGCCAACACCAGGCCTCTTTTTCTCGCCTCATTATAAGCTGTGAAGTGGCAATGTGAATGTCCAGACAAGGACGGGTATGTCCTGGGTCTGTTCCTTTGCAAACTCTTCACAGTTTACGTAGCTGGAGAGACTTCACGCCTTGGCAAGGGCGCAGGTTTTATCTGTGGGTTTGCCTTCCTAGACCTGTCGGCGGTTCCATCAAGGATGACCTGCCTTCTCTCTCTGCCTCTGCGCAGTCTCGATGTTTTATCCCGTATTTCATCTTTCATCGCATGAGAAATTAATCTTTCACATGCCCACCAGGATTTCTGAAAGAACACAAGGAAGGGAGCTCTTCTGCATTTCTCCCGTCCTCCCTGATCTTCCCTTCGACGTTCCTCCTCGAAGAATGTAAGTTACTGAATTCTTTCAGGATTTGAGCGTTCGCTACTGAAAACGCCAGGCCATGTACTTTGTGAGCATGGGTGACGGATGATGAGATCGCAAATCCTCGCGAAGGCTGCGAAACAAGTAAACAGAGCACACACGCTCTCCGAGCTCCTTCCAGATCATTTTCCGCTAGACACACTGTCCTTGCCTCAAGTCCTCAGTACGTTGGTCAACAGCGGGATCAAAGTCACCTTGAGGAGAAATTGTAGAAATCATTAAGCATCAATAAGGATTACTTACGGACTGAGAGGGATCTCTCTGTTTTAGTAGCTCGTTTTTGAGTCACTTTAATATCTAAGGGTCAAGCTTTTCTTCATCTGCTGATACTTTAGAAAATCTAGTTGAGAAATTCAATAACGAATATGCTCTGGGCCAGATAGATTTGCTTTGCAAATATTCTAACATATTTATCTGAATTCCTGTTGATATGTATCCAGACCTCACAGTTTAAAACTTGATGATATGCTCTATATAGTTAATTTTTATAAAATGTGTTTCAATAATTTGGTTAGAAAGTTTTAATTCCTTATCCATCTTTTATTCCGCCATAAGGTTTAATGTTTCTGGCCTCATTATTCTGAAGGACCTGGATTTTGGGCAGAGGTTGGCGTCTAACTTTCCAAAACACTCTCGTGAACCTGAAGATCAAATCCTTGAACACCTATAACTCTTTGGACCAAAGCAGCCATTTTTTTTTTTTTTCTGTAAAATATACCCCGTAAGTCTTATTTCACTCACAGTAATGAATTATCTGGATTTTCTATACTCAGCAATTAGAAGCAGAATAAAGGATGATAGGAAAAAGGGATTTATTGAAGAAGAAAAATGAGGGTAGTGATTATCGACCTAACCTAAATGTGTTCTCTGGGCTCTGGGGTGAAGGATTCAAGCTGTTCTAAGCACCAAAGTTGTCCCTGAGAGGAATAGTGTATTATTATAACACAGGGCGATATTTCATTTTCATAATAAAATGATCTTGAATTTACCGAAAAATTTGTTTTTATATTCTATTTTTATATTTAGATAAAATTCAAAACAAAAATGTTAATACTTGAAGAGTAAATTTTAGTTATTTGGCAAATTATCTTTTATGTGGTAACTTATCTCAATGTTAATAAGTGACTGAATTAATTGATTAGTTCAGAATGACATTAGATGCTTATTTCTTAGCTAAAATGATCATTTCTCTCCTCGGGTTTCTAAGGTGGCTTCTGGGTATCTTGTGTGTAGACCTGGCTTACCTTTCATTTCCTGAGTGGGCTGTAATAGTCGCCCAATAAGATGGCTAATTGGTTCACACCTACTTTCCCATTGGCTGTTGCCATCATCCCTCTTTAAGCTATGTTTTCATGGAGGCTTTCTCATTTTCCTAGACTACACCACAGTGATTGGTCTAGGGGATAGCCATGTGACCAAGGACAGTCCAATCAGAGTCTTTCCCCAGGATTTTGTCTATTCTCTAGCAGTCACAGAAACTACCAGGCAGAAATGACAGGTCACATTAAAAGGACCTGAGAGCATTGGATGGCGATTTAGTTCCATTTGTTCCTAGGGCTAGACTCCAGCCTTGACCCTCTAGTAGTTTGCTTCAATAAGCCAAAGAATTCCCTGAGCAACTTCACGCGTGGTTCTGTTTTTGCAGCCAAGAATCCTAGTTAATTCATACGTAAGTGTTAGGCACATCATTTCTTATATTTATAAACCTGGATTGTGGGTGTCGGTATTCTTATTCCATAATTGAGAAATAGGGCCTCAAACAGAAAGTAACTCGTGCGTGGTCACATGGCTATTAAGTGTCAGAGACAGTTGTTACACCAGCCTCGTTGACTTTGAAGCTCATCTTTAAAAAATAGTTTTATCGTAGTACATTTTTAAAAATTGTGGGAAAATATACGTAACATAAAACTTACCATTTTAACCACTTCATAAATGTACAGTCCAGTGGCATTAAGTACGTTCACATTGTTGTGCTATCGTCACCACCGTCCATCTCCAGAAGCCTTCATCGTCCCAAACTGAAACTCTGTACCTATTAAACAAGAACTTCTCCTCTCTTTTTCCCCCAGCCCCTGGTAACCATTCTTCTACATTCTGTCTCAACGAATTTGACTATTCTAGGTACCTCAGATAAGTGGAATTGTACGATATCTGTCCTTTTCCTTCACGTAGTGTCATGTCTTCAGAGTTCCTTCATGCTGTGGCATGCGACAGAATTTCCTTTCCTTTTAAGACTGAATAATATTCTATTGTGTGTTTATACTAAATGTCCATTGATGGATGTTTGGGTTGTTTTCCACCTTTTGGCTATTGTGAATAATGCTGGTACGAATACGGACGTACAATGTTCTGTGCGAGTCCCTGCTTTCATTTCCTTTGGGTAGATACCCCGAAGTGGAATAGTCGGATCGTACGGTAGTTCTGTATTTAATTTTTTGAGGAACTTCCATACTTTTTTCTGTAATGGCTGATCCATTTTACATTCTCACCAACAGTACACAAGGGTTGCAATTTCTCCACATCCTCATCAACAGTTGTCATTTTCTGGTTTCGTTTTTGTTTTTATAATATCCATCTTAATACGTATGTTGTGGTTTTGATCTGCATCTGAAGCTCCTGATTTTTAAACTGCGACACTTTTTTGCGCCCTCCTCTCCAGATGGGCCCTGAATTGTCCTCATCTATTGTCTCCTCCAATTAGAGTGTCCAATCACGTTGATCAGACTCAGATTTTGTCATTTCATCTTTAAACTTCCTTGGCTAAGAAAGACCGATGTATTCTTTACTCTGCCAAAGCGTGCGTCCATCCTTTAAAATTCCGTTTGACCTTCAAATCACCCTTAAAGTACTCCCCGAGGGAACTCGACCTAATCCAGCGTTTTATTCCAGAATCCCTTAGGCATTAAGAACAATGAGGATTGGGTTTATCTACATTCTTCTGCATGTTTTCCGAGTGAGTTTATCCCCGCCACTTTTAGATTATAAAATCCACAAGAAAATGGATCCTGGGTACTGTTCCGTGGCAATCCCGTTAGACCTACTGTTAGTGATCCATGTGCAGTGGACATCTAATCAAAGTCGTTAACCACCACCACCACCATCGTTATCACGATTACTTATTTACGTACACTCATGCGTCTAAATTTCCCTATGGTGTTCTTGAGAGGAAAGCTGAATAAACATATCTTGGTCTTATGATTTCTTATAATATCATTTCAATCTTTTTCTCTTGTAATATTTTTGTCATACTTATGAGGATGTCGAAAAGCAAGCTCCACTTTTTTTTTTTAATCTGTGTTTGTTTTCTACTTCTATGAAATGTCCCTTGTAGAAGGAACAGAGATCGTGTCGTCTTCGGAGAAGCAGACGCTTAGATGCTCTATTCTTTTCTAGCCGTACTGTCCGTATGGTTGACAGACATTTATTCCAAATCCCAATTCTTGGGCACAGCCATTTTTGAAAGAAGTTCACACTTAGAAACACGCAGACCATCCCGTGGCCCGCCCTGAGCTGTCTCACATCTGCCTGTTACTTGGCCGTGCTGCATCCCTCCAAAAAAAAAAAAAAAAAAGTCTGAAAATGATTAGATTTTCTGTCCTGTGAATTTTGAATTACTGTACTTAGGCTCTCACGTTTGCAGCCACACGGCCAGCAGTGGTCTCTCAGCCTGGGCATTTTCTATTTCAGTCGGTAATTACTCAGTGGTCACAGATGAAGGAAGGAAGGATGTAGTTACTTAGTACCAGCTCTTGGGGGATGGGGAAATAGGGTTTCCTACCTGTAATTCTAGCTTTCCCCAGACCGAGGTGGTCAGGCCAAGGGCGATGGGGCCCCATCCTTTCCTCTTGGCCACATTCAAGGTGCTTCAGTAAGAACCAGGGAGAAGGCTTTCAAGGGAGAGGACGGGGAACGGGACAGGAAGAAAGTACAACTGTGTCATTAAAAAAGGATTTTATAGTCTTTTAAAAACGATGTGTGTCTCTGTGTGTTTCAACTTACGGTTCACATCAAACAATAATTAAACATCAGTTGCTAGATCACCTGCTCGGTACTTATCAAGAGAGTTTATTTACTGATCTGATGAGTTGAAAAGCAACACATCTAGTTAACAATTGCTCAGACTTTTCCTTCTAGTGAGAAAACGATTCCCCTCCCTCCTTCCCTCCCTCTCCCTGATTTTTCTATGCCTGGGAAAGTTGGCCTTATATTATCATCGCCCGGGCCAGAGTCACTGGCCCCTTTAAAGGGGGCTTTCTCTCCTGTCTTAAGAACTGGCCTCATTGGAGCCAGATGGTTCCCGTCGGCTGCCTTGAGTCAATGCGCTTCCTCCCACAGACAGGAGCCCTTTCGCCCTCTTTCCTCCCCAGCCCCTCCCCACTTTCTACCCCCCACCTCTGGGCCTCTCTGTTTTGTCGCTAGAAATAATCTTTTATTGCCCAGTTGTTCGGAAGTGACCTTTTGCCCTTGATTAGATAGCACCGGGCTCTGTCACTGGATTGCTTTGGGGTTGGCAGTTGCTTTTCTGTGTAGGCCGATCGGGTGTCAGGGAGAACAATGTGAGGCTTTGCAAAATTCTCGTCCAGCTCAGGCCGTGGAAGAGGTGGAGGTGGAGAGATCCGGGTGATAGAAAGCAGACCAGTGGGTCCTAGTTGCAAAATATCTTTTCTTTAGTAAACTTCAAAACAAATGGTGTATTTTGAACATGCTTAACTCACTTTTCTTTAATAACCATGCGTTTCAGAGAAATAGGAGCTTACTTCGGGATTTCGGTACGTAGTATTTAAGTACATTAATGTGCTGTTAAACTGACTTGAGTGTATAGTCTTACATTAAGATATTCATCAAGCATACTGTTAAATTTCTCAGAGAGCAATTTTCCAGAAGGTCCCAATCATTCTAGGTAACAGTGTGATAAACCACGTAATAGGGAATGTGCTTAATTGCTAAAAGCTAAGTCATTTTTTTTTTCATTTTAAAAATTAGGAAAAATATCCATGACTTTACTCGCTTCCTGGATTAAACGAAGGAATTTGAGATTTTGTATTTTTCATAACAGTTCTCAAATCCTTTTGATTTCAAATTCCCAGGAATATCTGCTAGAATTAGTAGAGTGAGCACATTGGAAATTTTTATTTTAAAACTCTCAGTTTCACTCTAGAGGCAAATATTCTGCTACATGGGTATAGAACAATTCTGAGATTCTTTTTGAAGGTTATTAACATATTAACACCTAAAATGTTGACTTTTTTAGCCTTTAATCTGAGAGGGGACAAATGTCTTTTCTTCCCCACCTCTTACCTCCTTACAACCCACACAAGCCTACGTTTTCATGTAGGTTGATTCTTGATGCTAACGGCCATACCGTTTCTTAACTCTTGGCCTGCCAGCGTGGTGGCTGAACAATGAAGGCCACCTTTCCGCTTCATTTCAGGCCACCTTTCTGCTTTATTTCATGCCATCTGGTCTATTTCTCATTTCGGAAATGTGTAGTGGTAGACTATACCTGAGTAGTTACTGTGACTGTTTGCCAGTGTCACACAGAGGCACCATCTTTGCTACACGATGTGGAAATACATACATCAGCCTTCACCACAGAGGAAGTTAAAGATGGAAAATGCAGAGTGAGTAAGTCTTACCTGTTCCATTTTGTAGATGAAGCAGCAGAGACTCACAGTCGTGCAGAGATTCTAGAAGGACCCAGCCCGACTCCTAGGTCTTTAATTGCCTGGCTTCCATGATGTCAGAATGGTTTTGCTCATAAGTATTGTGTGTATAGATGTCACAGAGGAAAGTGATTGGCGCGTTCTACCTTTTTCATTTTTTATTTGTGCTTCCCTGGTTAAATATATTTCTCCCAAAAAGTCAACACGAAACATGCAAAATGTACCCATGAATAATTTTGAGGATACGGTGTTACCTGTATGTGTGTGTATATATACGCGTGTGTACACGTCTCCGTGTTTCTGTGAGAGCGATGGATATTTCTGATCAAGTTTATTACAAACAGGATAGACAGTTTGCCAGATGACTTGCCATTTGGCGGTTTCCTGGTTGAGCTTGGGAAAGTGAAACGTGACCAAGGGAAGACGGACATTGAGACGTCACTGAGTGACGTGAAAATGTGCCATGCGCGTGTTTATAAATGTCTTTTGGTTTCAGTCGTCTGTCGATCGGCAGTGGCAGACCCCTCTCCGTCTCTAGGAGGTGATGGTACATTCCAGTGGTAGTCTTTGAGTCTCTAAAAAAGTCCAGGAAATGGTTCTGAGTTCTTTTTTTTTTTTTCCAAAGAAGTGGGTCTCCAGCTCTGATACTGCTCTAAGAATTGGTCAGACTACTTAGATGACAAGGGAGAACACTGGAAGTTTCCTTCGGAGCCTTTGGGTGGGTAGCGAAGGAAATGCTGAATCTGTTTATCATTGTTACAACAGACAGCGGCAGACTGGGTCACAGTCCCGCTCATCACATTTTATTTTCTCCAAACTCCTGTCCTTAGCGCCTCTCTTTTTTACTTCATGGAAATGTTATGGAAACTAATAGTTTCATAAATAGGACAGTGAATTCTTGATGAGAGGAATTTCGCTTACATATGAACTTGAAAAAGAATAGAGACACTAGGGTTCAGGAGACCAAGATTTTTCTGTTGATTATCTTTTCAAAAGACTGAAAAGTTTTCCCCTGACACTATTATTAAAATAGTGAATGAAATATATTTGATGTGCCCGACAACCACCACCACGGCAACAAAGTCAATGAACATTTATTAATTATCTCAATGCTAGCATATTAGTATAGCAATGCTACCAAAAGTTTACATGGGTTAAAGCTGAAAGTATATTTTCTTGTGATGCCCAGGAAGATGGTTTTTTACATACTTTTATCATAGCAATGTCTACTTTTGATTTTTATAGGGAATGACATGTAAAATGCAAAGATAAAATTATACTTTCACTGAAAAAAGTAATATACCAGCAGGTTATTGATGAGTAAGTTTATACTGAAGGAGAGCAGAGTGGCTTGGTAATAAAAGGCCATTCGATCATGAAAAGTCATAAAAGTAAGCCAATAATCTTCCTTTTGATTAGGAAGAAAATTGAAATCCATTCCTAAACATTGATTGAAAGTAAAAGAACGAATTAAAAATAAAGTTATGGTAAAATATATAGAAATTGGCCGCCTTCAGGCAGTTAACAGATGTCATGAAATAAACAAGGCATTTGTTGAAATATTACCATTTCCAATATTTTTTAATATTTAATTTCACCCACGTCGCTCTTGAAATTTGAGTTTCGTTCCCTTTACTGGACTGGGTCTCTGAGGTTCTTGGGAATCCTTTTTGGGGTGCAATGCCAGGTCTCTGTCTCCACCCCCCGCACCTTGTCTTAGGGACCCCCGGCTCTTTGTCTTGTTATGTGACAGCCCGCGCATTCACAGGGTCTCTCTGTTCAGCACTGCACTTTCTACGGGCTGTTAATGCTGATGGCTTTCGAATCCCCAGTCCTTGTCGTCTTTCCTTTTCCTCTCCAACGA
Source organism: Pteropus medius (assembly GCF_902729225.1). Classification (NCBI taxonomy): domain Eukaryota; kingdom Metazoa; phylum Chordata; class Mammalia; order Chiroptera; family Pteropodidae; genus Pteropus; species Pteropus medius. Next base: position 2,384,806 of record NW_024348304.1, read on the forward strand.
AGTCCACGACCATCTTCATTCACAAATGAAGTCCACGACCGTCTTCATTCACAAATGAAGTCCACGACCGTCTTCATTCACAAATGAAGTCCACGACCGTCTTCACTCACGAATGAAGTCCGCGACCATCTTCATTCACACGACCCCGAACTCTCCTCCACTGCCTTGCTTTTCCGCTGCTTTCTGTCTCACTCTGCAGGATCGTATGGCTCAGATATTCTACCGATGACCCCAAACAAAAACAAAAATACACACACACGCACACACATACACACACACATTTTAAAACACGTGTCTCCCAAGAGAACCTATTCTTCCCACAACTGTTTATCGGGTGACTTTGCAAGGGGTGTTAAGTAATTTGCTGGACTGAGGTGGGAGAAAAGAAAACTCAGCACAAACTTGGAGGTTCACAGATGAATGAGCCTCGAAAGACGGCCGAGGACGTCGTAGGCGATAAAGCCCAGGCGTGGTGGGGGAGACGTAGCTCCCCCGCGGACCTCACCCCCAGCGGTGGCCTCTCCTCCAGTGGGAAGAATGCAGGATGGAGGGTGACAGACTTCTTTTGCCCAAGCCTTGGCTGAACCACTTGGCTGGACCATGTAAAACTCTCAGAGCCTCGGTTTCTCCTTTGTCAGGTTAAGGTTTTAGCCCCTAACTTTTGGGGCTAAGAGGACATAAAACTCATGAAAATGCCTCGAAGTCCTAAGCTATACAAAGAGACGGTAATTATGCTGCACTAATGTTTACGGGCGCGGTGGCTGGACTTGCACTGAGAACGCGCATCCCCTGCTTGTAGCGAAGTGTTTATTTTCTCCTTCACTTGTTTATTGCCTTTTCCCCCCCACAAAACTGTAAACTCCACGGCTGCAGGGACCACGTTTGCTTTATTACCCACTGTAACCCTCTTACACAGGATGGTTTCTGGCCCTGGGAGGCCCTCCACGAACACCTGTGGGACGGATGAATGGGCGATGGATGCATCGGGGCATCTGTGAAGTCCAAAAGGAGATCAGAAAATCTGTGCCCTAGAGCTTGTGAACATCGATATTTGTAGAATTTCTCACACCTTCACTTGAACTCGAAGTTTATTTTAGAGGCGGTTTTAACCAACCTGGCTATCCAGTTTCCCGAGGCAGATAAAACTGGAGGCTCTCAGGAGTTGCTAGGGAGGAAGGCAAAGCAAGCAGGGACAGTCGACAACCTGTCCGTGACTTAAGAAGCAGAGAAATTGTTATAGGAACTCAGAAAGTGGGGCGATCTGGGACCACTTAATATAAATCGAACGGTGTCGTGTTCATAAAAGCTTTGTGGACTGAACAAGTTCACACAAATGCATGGTATTATGTGAGGGGAAGGCAGCCTGCCTGCGCCATTGCGTAGTGATAGATGCTTATAGGACATCCTGAGCCGTCAGAAAAGCTAAAATTATGTTTACTGCCCTTAACGAGGAAAGGCAGTATGTAGGTCACTCCAGATTTAGGAAGAATTCTCTCAGAAATGGTCAAAGTCAATACAATTGAAATGCCTTATTTCTAGTAATACTGGATAAACGAGGTATTATTTTATTCACAGAACCAGTGTTCTTTTCCAGATGGAACCAGACCGACCACATTCTAAGAGTTAGGAAGTTATATTTTCTAGCCATTAAAACACTGTTAAGGTTAGCAAATGTAGATGACGGATATATTAGAACTACTATATTAAAACAATCATTCATTTTACTAAGTCAAACCGTTCAGCAAAGTAACTGGTCCAGATTCGTGAGGCTTTCTTCTTGCCATGCATTAAATTCCCTTGGTATTCCTTTAATAATAAATTCGGCATGGAAGATGTTAAATCTACTTTGTGCGCTGCTAGGTGGCTGGATTTACATGGACGGAGAATGGAGTTGTATTTTTGTTTCTTTAATCTGATATTCTCAAGTGGCAAACTTTGAGAGCTTAAAGCCGATTTAAATTGCATCGATTTCCAAAATACTTAATGACCATCCGTGACCAACCGGTGACCCTCAGACAGATGATGAGGGATACAGTGTCCCTTTTCTCTTAAATGGAGAAAAACATCTGAATCCGTGAACTTTAGACTCTAATGATGTTTGGGGAAAGAAAATGACAATCATTATTATTAGTAAGAGTGAACAAAAGATAATTTTAAAAGATTCAAAATCTTCAGCCTAATGTAAATGAGCTGTAAAATATGTCATATGAATTATTAAACATGTTAGAGAAGTAACATTGTTCTTTAAGACGATATTTCAATTTTATTTGTTGGTAGTGTTTTTCTGATTATTTGAAAAAGGAAAAAACATACCCCAAGTCTATAATTACCAAATTCTCTTGAATTAAAAATAATTTATTAAAGAATCATGTGCGGTCAGGTAGAGAAAAAAGTCAGACAAAAGTAATTGCAGAAATGACACTTTTATCAAAACAATTTCTACTATACATTTTACTTTGTAAACTTAATTTGCCATTGTTTGAAATCTTTGTTGTAAATTCGAAGTGAAACGTTAGAAGATCTTTATAAGCAATTCGAAATCTTTCCGTGGGTGAGAATTTTGTCTCCTGGGTTACTCGAATCCGTTAAATCAACCAAGATCAAAATAAATCATTCAGAATAAAACAAACTGTCTGATTAAAACGATCATTTCCTAAATTGAAAAAAAGAAACAGCTCTGCTACCCCGGTGAGCAGGCGACGGCCACTGCTCACCCTCGGAGCAACCCGCATGGGTCCCATTCCGGAGTGTTGCCTGTGGTCGGTACTGTCATCACTGGTAGCTAGAAAAAGGCAAGGTTAAAAGATTTCCCTGTAGCGTTGGCCATCGTTAGTCATCTGTACACCAGGTGGGCAGACGTGAGCACAAGCCGCTGTCTCACGGGCGTGTTCGCTGTTCTCCGTCCTTGCTGAGTCCCTTCGCCTCTCCGGCTGGTCCCTTGGAGCTGGTGTTTTAGTCTCTGTAAGCATCGTGGGACGCTGCCCCAGGCACACAGTCTCATCCGTCCCTCCTGAGCATCTCAGCTGAGACCTACAGAAGCCTGCCACTAGCCTCGATCACAACCTTCCGCTGCCTCAGCTGAAATTTGTAACGTACTTCGTGTGTTCTCCGGTGTAGGTGGAGTGGAAAAGATGACCCAGCAGACAGGTCAGGTGACCCGATGGCAAACGTCACCCTCGTAGAGGTTAGCAGAAGAGAGGACTATCTTCTGAATGAATACATTGAGAGAGAAGGCCCACAAACAGAAAATGGCCTTGTTAAACAACGGAAATGAAGAAATCGTGGTGACTTTAGAATGGCAAAAGTATAGGATGACTTTTTTTAAAGGCCTTAATGAAAACAAAAAACAAAAAACTAGCGTATTAAGACAAGAGGGAAAAAGTTAAAGACGCAGCCCGAAGAAGCGAGCCAGCTCACACGCAGCTTTGAAGATGAGGGATGAGCTAATGAACCGTTCATCGTCACGTGTAAAATGCTGTGTGACGCACCAGGGACCTGCTGTTAGTCACAAAAGACAAATTATGTTGCATCCTTCAGGCTATGAAAGTCCCGTCTGAGCCCCTCAGCTCTGCGCCAGGCCCCCTCGTGAGAGGCGGTAGGCAAACCTATCTAGAATCTTTTTTTTTCTTTGGTGTGAGAAATTGGCCCCATGGGACAAGGTCGTCCTACCCCTCCAAGGGCCCCTGGAGTTCACAGGAAGCATCGAGCCCTTGTGTTTCTCTTCCAGGCCTATTGTCTAACACAGAGGTAGTGGGGACACTTCTGCGTCTGCCTAAAGATCTATGTTCCTAGGGAGACATCTGAAGGGGTTAAAATAAGTCCAACTCGAATAAAAAAAATACATTCCGTAGTTTGATTTTCTTCCCCAGCAAAATAATGCAGTCATTCTGAGAAGTTTTCTATACTTTAACGTCTTTTATTTTTAACTTCAAGAAGCTCAAACTACTTTCCAGAACACCACGGCCTACCGTTTGAAACCGCTGTACCTCTATCACGCGTCTACGTTAAAGATAAGGAGTAAAGATGGAAAGCGTGGCTCAGGACTGGACAAGCGCAGGCTGGAGGCCAGTCTCTTCCTCTTGTAGGGACTCTCTCCACTTCCAACGCTGCCCTCAGACCTGGGCCCCCGCCTTGTCCTGCTCGCGCCCCCTCCCCAGCTTCGAGGACCCTGCCTTTTCCCTGACCTCACCTTTCCCGCACGGCTGAGGTCTGAGTGTCAAGGGGACATGGCCTCTCCCGGAGATTGTGCCTCCCCCGTATTCTGGGTGCCCTGGATCCAGGACTCTGGTCCCAGATAGCAAGGTCCGCCTTCAGGCAAGTACGGGACTCTCTCAGGTGTGTCCTCGCAGGTAGGCAATGGCGCCGAAATACAGGCGTCGAGGGCAGGGGTCGGCAGAGGGAGGTGGAAATAGATGGCGCTGGGATGTGGGGGCTGCGCCGTCCGCACGCACCTGAGATTCCTGGGGCGTGGGAAAGGAAGACCCCCCCCCACCTCCCACGTGGCCCTCACCTGCAGAGTTTAGGGGTGGGGCCACCAGGGCCACGCCTAGTGGTTGTGATGATGTTTAGATGAGCTGATGGCCGCAAGGCGCTCCGCGTGGGATGCGCGGGCTGGGAGACTCTGGTGGGCTTTGTTCTGCGATGGTTTCTGCTTTAAACTGAACTGACTTAGCCTCTTCTGAATTCCCAGGAAAAACATATCCAGCGGCCCCCCATAAACGAAACCTCTTTAGCAACCCTGAAAAGAAGGCTGATAGCCATCCTACTGTCTGAATCCGGGGGAGTTTACAAACACTACAAAAATCTGTGGAGCAGAATAAAGAATAAAAATGGGTGTTCTGGGTCATTTTACACTGATAAAAAGCATAAAACTTACACTATGGAAGAAGTCATAAACCTGCACAAACTGAATTATATAGGTATTGTAATAAGAATCAAGATCAGTATATAAAATAAAAAATGCTAAAAAAATACATAGAGCAGACATGCATACCATTATTGTAGAAAGTAATGCACTTTTTCCAGCTTTTGACAAATCAGATAGGTAATATACAGACAGAAAATTTGAATTAAAAAATTGAATTTACAGCTGATTATTGAACTTTGTATACTTCAAACAAAGAATACACTTCTTTTTAAATGTATGTGAACTATGTTCAGAAACTGATTATATCGTGCCATAAAGAAAATATCATTACAGGACCAGAAAAGGAATAGACAAAGAAGCCAATAGTAGAATAGAGAGCTCTGGAAAAGTTTCTCATTTTTATAACGACAGTCCATGATGTAAAAATAAAGTCTTGGATAAACGACAAGTTGGTTGGGAGACCAGGCCAGGAATTTGGAAAAAAAAAAAAAAGTTTCATTTTCTTACTATACGTTATAATAAATATTAGATGGATTCAAACTACAAAAAAATCCTAGAAAATATGTATTTAACTGAGATGAAGACGGACTTTATAAGCATAAAGTAATGTGGTAAATACAGTGGAATAAATTGTAAACAAAAAGTTGATTAAAGACCATAAGTAAAATGATAAAATGAAAAAAATTTGCAAAAAGCATTACTACCATCACAGGTTAGTTATAAAAAAAAATTAAAAGGCTATTACAAATCAAAGGAAAATCGTGACTACTCAACCAGCCAAAAATTTCTACCTCATTAGTGATCAGAGAATTACAGAGTAGAGCGATAATAATGTCTTTAAAAATATATGCATATGATATCTATACATTATATGTCCAAGTATATATAACATATCTAATATTGATATTAGCAGAATAAATACATTGCTTGTGGTAGCATACATAGGTGATCCTTCTGAAAAGCAATTGTGCTTTAGGGAGCTAGACACTGTGAATGTATATATATTTTAACTCAGCAATTTCTCCTCTAAAAATCGATCCCAAGAAAATAGCTAGAGATGGACTGAAAAGTGCATGAGATTATATAAACAATATAATTCCCTTTTAAAATAAATGCTTATGTTTATTTATACATGTACATATATGCACAATAAAGGCCCTGAAACAGCTGTTACTTATGGAGGTTGAGATTTTAAGTTTCACATTTTTCAAATTTTACATAATTAGTATGTATTTTATAACTGGAAAAAACAACCAAATGTTATATTTAAAATTTAAACACATTTTCTTCCCTTTCCATGTAATCTAAGAGTCGTAAGTGATCTGATTTTTTTTTTTTTCTGGTCTCTCGCCTTATCTCCCAAGACACATTTTACATTTTCTCATTAAGTCCTGTAGCACTTTAGTAAAAAGAAATAAATTTCGTTCTGCTAATTATGAATTTTTGCTTTAACTGCTTTATAAAATATGATCATCAACAGTTCCCAACTCACATTCCAGCTTCATATTGTGTCTTCAGCTAAACATTTAATGGGTTCCAGTGGTAACGGCCACAAAAATGCTTAGGTGAGATTATTTTGGCAAACAGCCAAAGGTAAAATTAGATATCGCTATTAGAATAAGGTAATTCACACAAATTCTTTCACTCGACTGGCAAATCCCAGTAATTGCAGCAAAGAAGCTTTCCAAGATTCAGCTTAATCTAAGTTTATTTCTCACTTTCTTCACAGTCTCCATTACAGGTAATACCCACGGATTCTGAATATCATATGTGGTTTTAAAAAAATCTCGAATTGCAACCGTGACCTTAGAGGTGATCTTTAATAAAAAATATTTTTCTCTATGACAGGTTCTTGGATTTCATTAAGGATAAAGGGGCAATTTAGATTATTAAACTTAATTCGTGAGATGAGAATGTGGTAAGTCATGTTCCAGCCCAAATTCAGCCAAACTTTGTGGGTGCCACTTCAGTTTATGCGAGCTCTCTCAGGTTGAGATATGGGGTCCCCAGTCCCCAGGAGCTAACTTAGGTTTTTATGAGCGTCCTTGAATTTATTTTTATAATTTCAAATAACTTAATGGAATCGTACATTTCCTTTGGGAGGATTGCTTTTTTTTTTTTTTTTTTTTTTTTTTTTGCCTTCGGTTGAACTCAATTTCTTAATCTGGGCCATCTTATACTGTGGCAGCTCTATGTGATTTTGACTAAAAGAGAAGACTGCAAATTACATCATCTCAATTTGAGAGACAATTTCAAAATCTGGGATCATGGGACAAGAGCAGAATTTGGACCTGCCCACTCACCCCTTTCCTCATGTTCCTCCATACCTAGTCAGGACAATTCTCTACTATTAGCTTCAGTTTCTCTACGGTAGAACTGACGTATATGTTTTTTCTAGTTAACTGTTGAAGGACCTTAATATTTGCGTCTAGACGAACCTCCCTGAGTGTGTACCTACTGTGTTAAAATGCGAATCTACATGGCAAGTATGTTTTTCTTGGACCGTCTTCACATTCGTTCGGGTCTCTAGAATTTACGTATTCCTTCCAGATTCTTTGTACTGGGCATAAACCTATGTCGTTCTGGTTGACTTTGGGGGACATTATAAATGGGCATGCAGGTCTCAGTTATACCAATGGAGGACATTTTTAGAGTCGGGAGGTCGTGAGTTCTCAGAATCATGCAGTGAGATCAGGGGGCAGTCTCCTCTCTGGCGAACCCTTTGAAAATCTTCAGTAGGTATCCGTGGATCTCGAAGAAGCTTGAGACAGATTTCCTCCTCTGGGTACCTCCAAATCTTCCGTCAGTGTTGGATGCCTTGGTCAGCTACTTTTGAGTATGAAATAGAAAATCGAGAGAAAAAGCGTTATCATGACTTGTCAGTTAGGCAGGAGGCCAAAGGGACGATTTGCAGGTAGAAATGAGGTCGCTAGGATTCGACACTGCATTTAAAAATGTAAATGAGTCTGAATACAACGTAATTAAAGTTCCCAAATCTCTATGTAATTTCCGTCGACTTTATTCTTATTCTTCTTCCCATGAAGAAGTAAAGAATAAGCCCTTAAAAATAACAAATAAGTCAAACGGAAATCATTTCTCAAATGAGATTTTTGACTCGTGTTTGCTGTTATCATGGAGCCCTATTTCCAACAGTTGCTTTTCTGCATTTCGGGGATGTATTCATTGCAACGTACCATTTTTTTCTTAAGCCTTTCTAAAATTGTGTGTGTGTGTGTGTGTGTGTGCGCGCGCGCGCGCGTGTGTGTGTGCGCGTGTGTGTCAGAAATGTCCCAGGATCAGCTATATTTGCATTGGTATTTCCAGTGGAAATGTCAAGTGTGACCTTTTTCTTGTCTGGGCGTCTAATCCTGTTTTAAAGCGCTGTCGCGCCCCCGCTGAGGGTCAGTGCCCTCATGCATAGGACTTCTGCACCTGCTCTCTCTTCTCTCCTGCCCTCCGCCTGGAGCCGGAGGATGTTCCGGATGGCAAACGAAACAATGCCACGCTTCAGTGGCTGCGGGGACGGAAAACAACTCCAGTCTTGGGAATTTGGTAGACTATGTTTCGAAGCCATGAGAAAATAAACACAAAAATAAGCAGACCTGAAAAAGGAGACGAAACAAAAAAATGTGCAGGAACATCGCATTTCATTGCTTCCAATATCAGGGCTAACATACCCTTGAACTTTTCCATGGATAAGATAGAGGCGCTAATAAAAGATCAGCTCTGACAAATACAGGATGTTAAAATCATCAGTGTCCTTGACATTTCACCTGTAGGGGGAAAAAATTATTAACATGAAAGAACTGTGGGAAATACAACCGAGTAAGTCCAAATAACCATAGCGACTAGGCGTGGTTTGCCTGTTTCTCAAAGTAGGGTTTTGAATAATTATGCTTAGTGGAGCTGAATTCAGCAGTAAATGAATGTAGGTAATTTGAATAGTGAAAGGATTGTGTCTTCATGCTTATTCTCATTTAAAGATAATATTCTGTCAAAATGAGCTCCGTTTGCCAGCGCCGAGGTTAGTTAAGAAAGAATTTCTTGTTGGAGTCTAACCAAATTTAAATATATGATTTGCCTTTGTACTATATTTGTTTTAAAGTTCACCAAGAAAGGAAAAGCAGAATCCCCTTTGAAACTCTGCTAAAACTATAAAGTTCAATATCAACAGTTTTACCTGAAAACACCTTCACCGAAATCAACCTAAACAATCAGCTCTTCCGGTCATATCAATGTTCTCGTTATTTTTCCTAAGATCATGCTGATTTCCACATCTTCTTGTGAAATGAAGCCTCGGTGGTGGTCCAAGCTAGTCACACAAACACATTTTCTCTCTCGTTTTGTACCGTGCTCGGAAATCCAGGTTAGGAGGCAGGTCTTCGGTAGATGGCTCTCTGTTCCCTGTCTTTGCCTTGTATCTTGACCTTGCAATAGTGGACTAACCATTTTCAGTGCCCGCTAGCGCCCATCCCCACAGCCGTCCTGCGTACCACCAAAGAATAATCTTCCTAACGGACAATGTGGCACCCTTCCCCCGATACCTCCAAACCCAAGAGTCAAGCATAAAGAGGTCATTGGTCATTGGTCACGGGGCGCAACAAACAACACTAGTTAGGAGGCAGGTGGCAGGGACCGAGCGCTGAGATTCTGAACGTCAGAGGAATCGTTGGAAATGCAGCCCGCCCTCCAACCGGGCAGAGGTGAAGCTTGACACAGCCTTGAAGAAATGGGGAGATGGGTTAGAAGAGAAGGGGCGAGGAAGCAGGTGTCTCCTTTCAGGGAACAGGGACCGATGACGCAAAAATGTTTTGGACCACAGCTAGGGCGGCAGGTTGATTGGCAGGGAGGATTATGGGAGGCGAATCTGAAATGTAGGTCAGGATTTGCTTGGGACTGGCCGGATCGTGGACTTACAGATGTTTGTCTTTTGGGTTTTGGGAAGCCGTGGAAGCTGTTTGAGCAGGGCAGTGATATCATCATCTAGAAAGATGCACTGACGGGAAAGGTACAGGACGGACTGGGTGGGGTAGAAGTGGAGAGGCAGGGAAGGGGGTTGCGACGCAGGTGCTGCAATCCAGGTGTGTGCAAAGGCCTTGACTGGGCGAAGAGAAAGGCGGAGACGAATATGAGAGATGCTGAAAAGGAAGCACTTGTAGGACTTAGAAATTAAATCGGTGTGAGGAGCAAATTAAAAATGACCGAGATTTCAAGTATGATGTCTAGCAGAAGCAGAGCCGCCAGGAGAAGAATCTGGGGTTTTATGTTCGGACTGATTGCCATTCATTTTACTGAAAATATCACGTGGGTAGTTTGGGATGCAGGATTTGGGGTCCAGAGAGAGAGTTCTGGCTAGCGATGTAGACTTAGGAATCATATTAACTGAGCGCTAGCTGAAGCCTTTGAAATGAGTACATCCATTCGACGAGGACTAGATTTTTGAAAAGTCCATTTCTGGGATGAGAAGGAATAAGAGAAAGCAAGGACAAATATTCGGGGTAGATGGGAGCCCACAGAGCATCGTCTTCTAAAGGAAAAAGAGACAAGCAAAAACAAAGTCTGCAAAGACCCAGAGTCAGCTTTTAAAAGTATAGGACCAGCAGCCACGTCACGAATCAATCAGGAGAGAGAGTGTTCTGTGAAAGCACAGGCCACTCAGGAGCTCTGGTGGTAAACCCAGCTCGTGCGAAGGACAGTAGATGGGACAGACAGGTGGCTGTTCGAAGTCAGAGAATCAAAGGCCAGAAGAAGCGAAGGACTGGAGGTGTCGGAGAGAGCATCAGGGGTGAAGAAAGCGGGTACAAATGAATGACCATTTCCCGCATAGAAGTAGCTGAAAGAACGGGCTATGTAACTGAATGAATGCGGTGTTGGAGGTGACTTGAAGTTTGTCCCCGCAGGACTGTCTCTCCGTCTCTGTCTCTGTCTCTCTGTATGTGTTTGTATAGGAAAAAGGGTGGAGGTAGGGATGGGTCCCACTGCTGAATAACTCGGAGTGGGATGTTCGGTTGTCAGTGGAGCTGGCTGTCTAGGCTTGGAAGAGCCAAGGTGTCCATTTGTGCCCACAGATGCCGGTCACCAGTGCCTCATGACACTGGCGAATCCGGCGTGTTCTTAGACTGCTCACAGAATCCTAGAAGGCAAATCGTCTTTCTTAGGTGGTTTTGTCTTCTGGATGTGGTACGATGGACGGAGAAAAATCTTGTTGTGTTGCCAGCTGTGTTTCTGGTCCCCTGATGCTCTGGCCCCCCCGCGTGTACCCCACGTGTGGGGTATGCTGTGTGCACGTTCGCTTGTCCATCTCTCCCAGCTAACCATGAACTCCCCGAGGGCAGTGTCAAGGTGGTTCATCTTCAAACCTCTGGTGCTTTGACTGTTCCGGGCACGTAACAGGCTGTCGACGATGCTGCTGAATAAGTAGGGTTGATGGAGTCGGGGTGGGAAGCAGTATCTTCCTCCAAGGCAGGAGGGAAAAGAGAAGAGAGGAACGTAGAGACACTATTTTAAAAGCTTAAATGCAAGGAAGAGCCACTTATGCAAGACGGTTTTCATTTCCTCAGCAAAGCGGGCCCCAGGAGAATGCTCGGAGCGGGACAGATGGCAGGGCCCAAGGGAGCCGCTGAGTGCCTTCTCAGAGGGGACGGCGTGTGGACGCTTTACGGACGCGTCCTTGTAGGCTCCCAACAGCTCTGCAGAGTCATTACTCTTCCCATTGTGCAGATAAGGAGATGGAGGCTTAGAGACTTACTTATAAGCTCGTGTGAAAATCCAAGTCTCTTGATTGCAAATCCGCGTTTCCTTCCGTGTGCTCCCTTTTGCTGGAGCAGCGGTAGGAAGGGTTCAGCAGGTGCGTACAGATCTTATTGAGCAGCAGCAAGGGTCAGTAAGGGTGAGTGGACTTGCCCATGACCGGGAAGGACAGAGGAAGCCTCCTCACTGTGCCTCGCAGAGCGTTAGGGACGGCCACCGCCAGCCAGTCACAACCTGTGGACCGATCAGCACGAAACAGTGGAAACAGATTAAAAAGGAGATGTGTGCTAACTAAAGCCAACATTGTTTAAGAGTTGCGTGCTTTGCCTATTAAGCCAAACAGCGATTTGATTAATTAATTAATTAATAATAATAATAATAAAGCAGCTCTTCATGAAGGAATTTGTCCTAATAGACATAGATTAGACTAACTGCAAGAAATCAAATAACCAGTCTTGGGCAAAACAAGACTTCATAAATGTTTTCCTGATATTATGTTTCTCTAAGAAAGAAGATAATAATAACAAGTATTTTTGAGTATTTACTTGTTCCAGGTGTTGTTCTAAGTGCTAGTTGATTAAATCCTCATAATGACCCCGAGGTAAATATTATTATGATTCCCATTATACAGATGAGGAAATCGAGGCCACAAAAAGTGACGTGCCCAAGGATACTCAGCAAATTAATGGCAAATTTAGAATTGAAGCTTGATGGTTAGCTCCCAAGCCCCCATTCCTAACTACTCTGCTGGTCTCCAAATTCTGACATTTTCTGTTTTATGGTACGAGCAGCTTCTTTGTGTTTGTTGAGAATTATGAGTAACGTGCAACACATCTGAAGTGCATCCAAGAAAGGTTGGATAAATTCCCTCTCATCCAGCCCTTGTTCTCTCAATCGTGTTTGGAGGGAAATCCTCTTTCTTACTCATTTGTATCTCAGTGGTTCTTTGGCAAAATTTTTCAAAACCTGAACAACACCTACTGTGACAAAGGCTGTCCTAATGTGTCTTTCCAAAAATCACAGCAGGGCTGAGTCTGTAAGTTGTCAGATTTCTCTCTTCTCTCAGTTTTGACCAGTTTCCACCCATTTGGCTTTAGAAATGGTATTTGAGAAATCTTGAAAAGGAATTTAATCTGATGACCGTTGTGAAGTAATTTTAGTTTGTTCACTTATTCATTTATTTGTCTGTTTTTCCAGCTTTATCGAGAGATAATTGACATACGGCACTGTGTAAATTTAAGGTGGACAGCATGACGTATATATCGCAAAACGATTTTCAGAATGAGGTTAGTTCACACATCCATCTTCTCACATAAGTACAACCTTTTTTGTGTGGTGAGAATATTTAAGATTTATTCTCTTAGCAACTTTCAAGTATATAATATGGTTATTAATATAGACACTATGCTGAATATTAGACCCCCAGAACTTACTCATCTCATAGCTGGAAGTTTGTACCCTTTGACCGAAAAGTAATTTTTTTAAATCAAAAGAATGGTGAAGCATGCCATGTTTATCTAAGATTTCAATTGAGGGAATTGTATGTTGGACCGTCTTTACATCTGTACACCCAAAGGAGGTTCTGAGGGAGAGCTGCTACCTTATGTTTACTTTCTTATAGCAGTAGCTAGAGACCAAGAAATGACTCTGTTGGCTTCTCCCAGTCCTAGGTGTATGATTCAGAGATGATTCAGAGGAATTCAGATTCTGTTTGGAACGTTAATGTGAAGTTTGCATTTTGTCATTGTGGTCTGTCAAAGTTTATCTTTATAGACTGGACTATAGGGGTCATAATAGTAATAAAAATTTATATTAAAAAATAATTCTCTAGAATTTTTGAAGCTATAGTTTATCCGATGTTCTTAAATATCCAGCTTCTGAAATTTAGTTCATTCTAATATAAGAAAATTGTGATTTGAGTTGCTCATACTGCCTTATAGAATGATTGCAACATATACTAAACTCATTTCTAATTGAGTTTTGAAGGTCAGGTTTTCCAACCAGAGCCTTATGTCTGACATAAATAAAGATTTGGTCAACTAGAGAATTTATAGTACACATGAAATTAAATTTTGTTGGCCAGATCGTTGCTTAACAGAGAAGTATCTTTTCAAGACCTTTTAAAATGTCTCGTTTGTTTGTTTTGCATTGCTAAGTTTGTAGCCTTCTGGAAGAATAGTATAAGACAGATCTTCTTAACAACACAACATACTCATACCCAATATGCCCACATGTGCAAATGTATCGCTGTACTTCCAATAGGTCTGTGTGTACATGCATAATTTTCTCATTCATCACTAACGCGTATATTTATCATTTCTATTGGTCCATGAACGTACAATCTTAATGCATGATCGACAAATAGCATCTGCATGCTAAAGGTTTGTAATGAGCATTGTCAAGCTTAACACATATTTAATTTTTTTTCTAAAATTTCTAAAAACGCAAAACATTTGACAAACGGTGCTAAGTAATAGATAGATAAAATAAACATTGAGTTGCTTGACAAGTAGTATTCCCCCGCCCCAAGTTTCTGAATTTTATACTAGAATGATTCTAAACATATGTGGTTATAAGCTTATCAGATTTCCAAAAATGAACCTTCCATAAAAATCACACGGGGCCCCTCAGCTGTGTTTTCCTCCATTATTTATAGACAAATTGAAAACAAATGTTCTTTACAAAAAAGTACAATGAACTGAAACCAGCTGTCAGGATGTACTTTTTCTCTAGAATTCATCTGTAACACAGGCGCATAGTAAATCAGAGTCTATGCCTCGTGAAGTCATGCCATACTCAATGTAGTTTTACTGTCAATTCAGAGAGATGAGTGTAAATGTCTGTTGAAACAAGACCTGAATGGCTCATTTAATTTGCTGAAGGTTATGATTAAATAAGCAAGTGACATGGAGCAAGTGCAAATATTTTCATTTTGGAAGTCTTAATTGCAAATATATTTTAAAAAGAAGACGCTTTTGGAAAACTCAGTTGAAGTGATTTGATGAATATTACAGAGGTGGTTCTGGGCATTTTCCCTCTACTGCTACCATCAGCTATTGAATGCTTGTTCATAAAACGAGATCACAGAAAAGCTCAGGCGACATATACATAAAATGTTGGCTTGCTTGTTCTAAACATAAAAATTTCTTCTATGTAGTAAAAAACATTTCGCTTAATTTAGAAAAAGCATATCAAATTAGCAGTAGATTATTTTAAAAGCTGGACATTAAGAGGCTATGAAAAAAAATTTTAACGTAAGTTTCATCATTTTTGGATGCGATACCTTGAGAAGGACATAACATGACTTATAGAGAATTCCTGCCAGGAATGCAAAATCTGAATTTAATCATGAGGAAACATTGGACAGTTCTGAATGAAGAACATTCTATTAAAAAAAAAAAGAGAGAGAGAAAATGTCAATGTCATAAAAAAAAAACAAAAAAAGGTAAGGGAATTTTCAAAATTAAAGGACACTAAAGGGGCATGACGAAATGCCTGACCTTAGATCGGATTCAGTTCTGAAGGGAAAAATGTTATAAAAAAACATTACTGGGGCAAATGACAAATTTGGAATACAGGTGGTAGATTAGGTAGAAGTATTGCATCAATGATATCGTTACTGACGTTGGTAACCATACCATGGTTATGTGAGAGAATGTTCTTAGGAAATATACAGGAAGCATCTGGGGCGAAGGGCCATGATGTGATCCGTTTGGCCTCAGATGGTTCAGAAAGACAGAAAACGGGGCAAAATGTGACCAGTAGCACCATCTGGGTAAAGGGCATATGCGTGCTCTTCTTACTGCTGCAGCTTCTAAGTCTGAATTTATTTCCAAATGAAAGTTAAAAATTCAAATAATAAAATCACCTTACTTGCAGAAGAATGGTTTCTGGGGAGCATGAACTCTTTTTAGACACGTGCTGTCGTGGAAACGCCACGCCTGCCGCCCCCCCGCTGTTATCACACATTGGTCGAGTGAATCCATAGCCGAAGGAAGGAATCTAGCGGGTGTGCTGGCTTTCTTCAGAATTTAGTTTCTAATTCCGTGGCAACTGACATGAAAAAATAAGCAGGGCCCAGCGACTCAGTCTCTTGGTGACCAAAGAGCTTTTTGCATCAGACAGCTCATTTTGTTGTGCCATAAGCTTCGAAGGGTCTTTCTTTTACAGTCTCACTCAGCTGGTTGCTGAGTTCTGAAGGAGGCTCAGGACCCTCAGATTTCTCTCTGGGAGATACAAGTTCTCTTGTCTACGTTTTCATGAGAGCACATTTTAAATATATTTAATGACACTCAGAATTTGCTACCTGAAAAACCCAAAGGCCTTCACAAGCCCTCCTCTCCTGGAAAGCACGATGTTGTCCCTATATCAAGACAGAGGAAAGAGGGCCTCGCTACCCAGCTGCCTGCTTCATCCTTATTAACTGACAGCTCTTTCTTAACTGATGCGCATCCCCTCCCCGTTTCTTTCCTATTTTTTCTTGTTTGTATTAAAGTCACTTAAAAGATTCAAATGTGAAATCAGCTTGTAATTAATGATGAAAGGGCAGTGGAATGGGAAAAAGTCGTGGCCCTTGGCTGTGAGATTTTGTTTTTACTTGATTGGATGGGTGGACCGTTATGACACGGTTTCCTCTAAAACTTGTTACACAAGATGTGGAGTTCGGATTAGCAGTGTCAGCATCGCCTGGACCTTTCTAGAAATGCAGAATCTAGGGCCCCAGCCCAAACATGTCAGGAATCTGCAGTTTAACGAGAGCCCCGGGTCTTCCGCATATCCGTAAAGGTTGAGGAACACTGATAAAACGTCAGATGTATCCTAAAACCGATGTTCTCGAAAAATCCAGAGCACCCAGCGACTTCCATTGCTATCAACTCACTCACTGCTAGGACCACTTTGAGAAGAAGAAAAATAATGGCTCTTGTATCTTCTCTATAGAACCTCTCTCTTCCTGATTGTTTACTATGATTTTTTTTTTCCTTCTTAAGACTTCGCAGTCTTTTCAGTTCTTTTTGATGCCATGAATTATTTTTACTGCTTATTCTAATCTTAATGATGTGTTTTTCCTAGACATGAGTATCTTGAATGTTTTTTCATTACCTGCCAACAAAATGACCCAACGTTATGTTTTTTTCCCATTGTGGTCAGAAAACTAATACCGTACGATTTAAACCTTTGCAATTCATTGAAATACACGTGATAGCTCAGCACATCGTCTGTCTGGGCGACCATTCTATGAGTGTGCTCTGGAAAACAAATGTGTATTTGGCAGTTGTTGACTGTAGTGTTCAGTAAATGTAAATTAGGTTAATTTGATCGATGGCGTTATGTAGATAATCTACATCCACCATGGTTTTTCCATACCTGTTATGTTCAGTACATTGAAGAAAGAGTATTAAAATCTTTGACTCTGTGGATTAGTCTGTTTCTCCCTTTGAGTCTGTCAGTTTTCGCTTTGTGAATTTTGATGTTGTCATTAGGTACATACCTATTTAGAGTTTCTATGTCTTTTTGAGAAACTTATTGTTATACAGTATTTTTCTTTATTTTTTGTAATAATCTTTTTTTTTGAAGTCTACTGCGTCTGATATTCATGTAGGCATTCCAGCTGTCTTACACTCTCTGATTGAATGGTTTTATATCTCCTTTTATGTCCAAGTTATCTGCTTCTTTATATTTAATATGTATCTTATACATAGCATATAGCTGGATTTTGCATTTTTATCTGGTCTGACAATGTTTGTTTTTAAGCTGGGGTGTTTAGTCCTTTTACATTTAATATAATGATTAACATGATGGTAAAGATTCTGGATTTGGTTATTCTCACAAAGAATATTAATTCTTCTATTAGCAGGCAGTTCAGTTTTGGACAATCACCTTGAACTTGTATCTTTGGAAAGCTTATCCAAAGCTCCTATAATTTGGTGAAACTTAACCTCTAAATTCTGTCTTCCCTGCAGATCTTGTCTGGACCAGATTTTAAGTTCATTAGAGCAAATATACACTAAGTTTTACCAAGGAAGGACCTATAGCATCTCAGATGAATTCCACGAGTGTGGGTGTTCGTTAGATCTGTCCACTCTGGCCAGGCTGCACGTTCCCTACCCATTTTCAATCTCTAGAATCTCTGTTTTCTTCTAAGCCCTTTAGTGATTGCCGTCTGGTAAGCCTTGAGTGGTCTCATCCTGTGTGTGTTCAACACAACCTCCAGCCACGGGCTCCTTGGAGACCCCCACGCAGCCTGCCAGGGCCCTGTTTCTGCACCACCCCCTCCTGTCCAGGTGCACCGTCCCGAAGATTTCGGTTGCTCTCGTTGTCCTGAATTCTGATCTCTGCCTGCTCGGTGTAGACAAAATAGCCTGTGACACCAGGACTCAGTTGTGAGTTTCAGTTCCTTCAGGGATTACTGCCTTGCGCTGCCTATTAACCAGGTTCTGAAAACATTTATTATGTTCCATTTTATACTTATTTTGGTGAGAGAGAAGGCTGTTTTGGCTCCAGGTGCTTCAAACTATAGTTGAAAGCTCCTGTAGTTTTGTATTGAGTGGAGAGAGCAACTCTTTAACATGATGCTTATTTGAGAATGAGTGACCCAGAGGTGACAGAAATTTGTTCATCAGAGGTCATGTTTGACGTCTAGTGTTGAACTAACAACAACAACGGTTTTCTATTAAACATTTGTACTCCATTTAGGATTTGAACCTTTCATAATTACTGTTTTAGCATGTGCTAATATAAGTAATGTATTATCTAGGTTATTTCTGCTGATGTTCTCACTAATTATCTTAGAAATATTATATAATTAAAAAGCAATTTAATAATTGTTGTTTAATTAAAAAGCAATTTAATAATTTTTGTTGCCGTTTACTGACTGCAAGGAAAAATAGCACACTTTTATGAGTATTTTAACAATACTCTCATAGAGCATTGTTAGTGGATGATGCGAATGGCTTGCAATGTGCATGTGTTTTCCCTTGGGATGCCATCAAATCTTTATAAAGTCTAAGTTAATTAAAAAGAAAAAAAGATATATTTCAGAATGCTTGCAACTGGGTAACATATAGGACTTCTGATGTTGAAGAACCTGTCATCAAATATTTTCTCATCATTTCGGGGAAAATTTGCAGACTCACTGTGCAAATGAGTCTGTGTAGAAAGCCAGCCCTGTCCCCCACATCCCCCAGGATTTTTGTATTTCTAAAGAGGACTGAAAACCCTAGTGTAAGTAACTAGTACGGACTTCGTATGAAGAGTTTTGAATCTTGACGAATTACCGCCTGACTGATTTCTGAAAACTAGGTTTGAATTAGCGGTACCGCCTAAGACACTCTCCATGGACCACGAATGGAGGACCCTCTAGAAGCCTGGCTCTTCCACCAGCGTTTCCAAGGCAAACCAAGTGTTGCGAATGAACTTACGGAAAAAGCGATGGGACTCACCAGTCATCAAAGATATGTGTATGAAGATTACAATGGGATGCTCTTCCCCTGGCAAGCGCGAGGGCAAAGACGTTTTCAATGCTAATACTCGGAGCGCTGAGAGCCAACCAGGTGGCACTGCTTGCTGTGTCACATGGCGTGTGCTTTCCGGAGGGCAGCAGACAGCTTCAAAAGTGTTTGTGTTCGAGGATGCTCCTCGCACAGTTGTTTGTAGCAAAGAGAAGTCTGCGACAACCAAATATTGAGAGAATGTTATATGTTCATAGAATGTTCAATAACACGAGAAAGTGTTTTTGATACGATATTGAGTAAAGAAATAAGATCTAAAAACCACATATTTAGAATTTTGATAAAACTTCAAAGTACCTTATTAGATGATTATGTCATGTACATATATTCATAAACATGTACAAAGCAGATTTATAGATATGTTTTTAATCATAAAATTCAAAAAGGATTTGTTTGTTTAGCAAGGATACTCCAAAACATTCCAAAACAGGATAAATAATAATCTACACGAAGATGTCTAAGATTGGGAATTCCACTATTCATAGTGGTTTTTTTTTTTAATTCCGATGATCAAGAATGTTTTTTACTTAAGTTTAACTGAAATCTCCCTAACTTAATTTAAATTCCTGTCCTCTTTAAAACTGTGGGAACATATTTCAACATTCTCCTTCTTATAGAAAAATGTAAAGACACTAATAAAACCACATTAGGCAGGTCTTTTATGAGATTAAATACCCTTATTGTAATCGTTTCTCATTGTTTAACATTTTACCGAGTTTTAAAATGCCCCTTTCTCTTTCGAATCTGCTTCCATCCTGTAAATTCACTGAACCTGGACCTCAAGAAGGATTAGGAACTGGCAACGAAAAAGAACTTCATGTATCTGTCATGAATCTCGTTCCCTTTTCCATTTCTTCCTATATTTACTTCCTCCTCTGCCCGAGGCGTCGAAGACTTTACGGGGATCCTAGGAAGAGCTGCAGCAACAACAGTGGGTTTTTTTATTTTTTAAATTTCTGGTTTCCCTCGTATAATTTAACTGTCAGCGGGAGAAGGGTGAGTTTCTGTGCACTGTGACAGCTCCGTGCAGGGGACTCGGAGAGCATTCCCTCCTACAAGTCTGAGCCCCCCAGCTGAGCGGGGTACATTGTTCCTATGTTAAAAAGAGGTCCTTGGGACTCACACGGTTGGGCCAGGCGATGTGCCGAAGTCAGGCAGCACGTCTCCATCAGGCTGGATCCGACCTCAGGTCTCTCTGAGCTTTTGCTGCTAATCAGTGCAGTTTTGTTTTGTTCTTTTAAGGAAGAAAAGATCAGCTGGTTTTTCGTCGCCTGAGCGGGCATATTAGAATGAGCATTCGTGGTATAGCATTAAGGCTTTCAGGTGGGCGGAATTTACTTCTTGTTGACTTGGTTTACGATGAGTTAAAACTCTTAGAGCCACGCTAGTTTTCACTTTGTTTATTTTGCCACATGCCTGTCATGGTGGTTACATAGAAGAATCCTGAGGTTCACATGCTGACCTGGAGCCAACTACTGACTGACTCTAAGGATTTGAAATACAGCTTCTAGAAACTGCCTGGCCATGGATCAACCAGGAAGGTCTTGGCGAAGTTCAAAGTCAGGGATGTCACAGACACCAGAGCTACAGCATCCTCCTCATGGTTCAGGAAGGGGATGTGGCGGTGGGGTCTCGGCCAGGCCACGGCACCTCTTCCTTCCCTACCTTTAGTAACTGAGGATGGCACTAAATGTGCAGAAGAAGTACTTTAAAAATTATTTGATAAAACTTATTCTTATGAGATAATTAGGCATATAGAAAAACATAGATAATAATACAATAAACATTTGCATTCTTATGCATTCTGCATAAGAAATGAAGCGTTACGAATACAATGGAAACTTTCTGTATCCGTTGAAAGATGAGCGTCCTATGCTCATCTTTCTTCTTTCCCCGGCGGTGCTATATGTTTGAGATTTATGTATGTTAATAATCATGACTTTAATTCATTCTCTTTCGCTGCTGTATAGTATTCCACCGTACGCACATATCGTAATATATTTACTTAAATTCAGATTGAGGGACATTTAGGAGACGAGAGTAAGTTTGGTGGGTGAATGTGAGATTAGATGAGTTATTTTCTGGTCTTATTTTTGTTTTTGGTTCGACAGGTGTTTCTTACATTATTAAAGTAAGTAAACAACTAAATAGAAGCTGAACGGTCACAGCCCAATGATGACGATGTGTCACGAACTATAAGGATCGTGATTAATTTACGGATTAATCACCAGATTAATAATAAAAACGCAATTGTATTAGTTTGTTAAGGTGGCCATAACAGTAAGGTGGCTTAAACAACAGAGATTTGTTTTCTTATAATTGCAGGGGCTAGAAGTCCAAGGTCAAGGTGTTGGCAGGGTTGGTTCCTCCTGAGGCCCCTGTCCGTGGCTTGCAGATGGTCCTCTCCCACCCGCCGCGTCTTCCCACGGTCTCCCCTCTGTGTGTGTCTGGTTAATAATCCCCTTTCCTTATAGGACACCATCATATAGGAGTAGGACCCACACTAGAGACGTCAGTTTAACTTAAGCAGCTCTCAAAAGACCCGGGCGCCAGATACAGTCACACTCTCAGGGGAAGGGGGTTAGGGCTTCGACGTACGAGTTTGGGGGACACAGTTCAACCCATAACAACTATTATATAGACAATGCTTCGAAGACATTCTTGTGAAGTTCTTGTGCAAATCAGAAGAAATCCATTAAAGTCTGGAATTGCCGGTCATATAACAGTGCTATTAACTGAACAACGGCGATGATGATGTTCGCACTGTGAAAGTTTGAAAAATAGGAATAACAGCCAGCATTTTCCATAGTGTAATCACACTATGTTATATAAAACTGTATTTAATTTTCACAACATCTTTTCGAGATAAGTATCATCATGATTTCCATTTTCTTGACGAAGAAACTGAGGTTTAAGGAAATTAAGTAGCCATCTTTCTAAGGGTCTAGAGGAGCCAGTGAGGGAGCTGGGATTCTGACCCAGGTCCGTTTGATTCCGAAGCCTGTATTTTTTATACATGGTGGCAGCCTCCACTGTAGCTTCGCTTGGAGAATGGTCTCTCTCTCTCTCTCTCTCTCTGTCTCTCCCTGTCTCTCCCTGTCTCCCTGTCTCTCCCTGTCTCTCTCTCCTCTCCCCTCTCCTCCCACCTCCCCTCCTCCCTCTCCACACACACACCTTTATGAAGTGTTGCCTGGAGTATTATTAGCCATCGGTAGCTTGCAGATGGCCCTCTCCCACCAGCTGCATAGTTCAAAAACCCATTCCTCAAGTTGCACTATGTGGCTGGAAGATGCACGACAACAGTGTGTGAAAACAGCCCAGGGAAAGCGAGAGGGACACACACTCCCTGGAAAACAACTCCCGGAAAGGCCGCCGGTGTCGACTGAAAACAATAGGAGATCATAGACACACTGCGGCTGTGCAGCCCCTGCGTTAGGAGAAGATGCACGACATCCTGTGACGCCAAGAAGTGGCGGTGGAAGTCCCTGCAAACAATGGCCACAGATGCCAGCCGAGGAGGGGACGCGGCGAGGGGAAGAGCCGTGTGTCACCCGCCAGCTGTGGGACGTGCACAGGAAGGAAGCCCCGGGCTCCCGCGCGGTGCGCGTGAAGCGGCTTCATACACGCAGGTGCCCAGGACGGCGCTGGCCCATAGCACTTAGCACAGGTGGTTCGTTACCACTGCTGTCGCCCCACCCACGAGGACGGCCCGTTCCCCCGGACGCAGGGGACAGAGGCGGTGGCCTCTTTGAAGAACAGCCCTTGGTGGGAGGCGGAATGTCGAGTCTTTCTGGACGTCTGTAACACGAGACATCACAATATGTTTGTCTTTTTGCACTAAAACCAGCCAGAAAGGGACATTTAGATTTCACCTGAAGCATCAGTGGCAGTGATTGTCAGTAAAGGAAGGTTCAGGTCTTAGGGGGAGGACTCCGCAGACAAGGTCAAGTGCTTGGAAAAAGGTTTTCCTTTTCTCCCTCTCGTTCTTGGCGCCTCCTCAGCGCGACGGGAACGTCTTCCCCGCGAACGTGCTGTAGGATGGCGGAGCTGCAGGCGGGGGGACCCGCCGTCCTCGCCCTCGGGCGCTGGGCGGAGGTCTCCCCGCGACACCCGCCGCGTGGCTTTTCCCAGCGCGACTTGGAGCGCTGCGCTGCGCAGGTGGGCGCCTCGCTTCTGCTCAGACCAGCTGCGGCCCGGGCAGGACGGAGGGAGATGCCCTCCGAGGCCACCTGTGTGCCAGGCCTCACCTGCGGAGGAAACTCAGGCGGGCGGAAGGCGGCGAGGCCCCCACTTTGATGGGGTCTCCTTAGCGACACCGCTGCGAGGTCAGGTGCCCGTGTGCGGGGGCGCGGGGCAGGCGGGTGATCCGTGCCGGGGAGTGTGTTGCAATGCGCGCCCATCGGCCGAGCGCTGGACAAATATCTTTACTATTTTCCCGAGGCTCCTGTCAGTTTGAACAGCTTGTGCAACACATTCCAGAAAGAGAGGAGCATTTGTTCATCTTATATAACTTCTTCTTTATATCATAAGACCAAAGCAGCCCTTCCGGCTCACGTCCTGTTGAACGGAGTCCAATTGAAACTCCTCTCCCTCCCGTGCTCAGAAACCTGATGACCTGTGTAAATTCCACCCGGTGGCAGAGCCGACTGTTGGCTCCTGGTCCTTCTCTGACCCTCGCGTACACCCCGATTTCACAATGCATTCCTCGGTCCTCTTGTAAGCCTATTGAATTGTTTAAAAGAGCAGCAATAGCTTGTGACTGAACAGTTTCTACAATGTGTTTAAGTTGGGCGTGTGCGTGTAAGATACATAACTTTTTAAAGCACGGGGCATGCCGCGTGATTCTGGAATTGCAAGGTGGGCGTTTGGCTAATGGCATGGGGGGCGTATTCCCGTGCGTGCGTAGCTGGGGACGCCACTGCTCAGGAAGACGGGGTTTGCGTTCCCAGGGCTCAGGGACATGCAAGGCTTTGGCCCAAGGCACACGGAGAGTAAGTGGCACATCCAGGCTCTGTTCCTTAAAGGGTATCTCCCGCTCAGTCAGCGCTGGTCCCCATCGTGGTGTTTGTCCCCAAGTGCCGGTCACTGTGTCCAGCCCTCACACGGCTACTTCAGTTAACCCTCACGGCTGCTCTGAGAGTTGGCATCGAGGGCGCCGGAGAGGAATCTGAGACTCACGTCACGCAGGCAGGCTTCTCACTGGGACGCGGGTCACCCGATGCATCCCTGACGCCCCTTAAGCACATTTGGGAGCATCCGCCTGTGTCGTGGGTCTCACTGAGCATCGAATCACAGTGTCCCACGTCGCCTTCTGGGACTGGGTGGGCCTCAGGAGTCGCGGGGCATGGCATCGCAATGTGGGGCCTCCCCCGACATGGGGGATGCTCGGCTGGGCTCCGAACCGTAGACATGGGGACCGTGCAGCCTGGTATGAGAGGAGAGGAAGGCTGGAGCCACCCGTGGTCGCTCTGGCACCTCCCAGGGCGGGTGGCCAGGGTGACCCCCGGAGAAGCCGGGCTCTCGGCAGCATGCAGCTGTGACTGCAAAGCCTGTTCCATGAGTCCCCTGTGGGGGAAGGGCCACTCGGGCTCGGTCCTTTTGTCCCTGCTGCTGTGGCGACCCCCTTGGCATTATCTGTGAGCAGTCTTAGTGGGTTTGGCAGACGCCTTGGGAAATGCCAGAAGTGGAAAGTTTGAGTAAAAACTTCAGGAAAGTACAATAAAATGTTCCTGAGAGTTAAAATTAATTACTTGAATATGTGTGGCTTGTATTTTTAAGTTTAAAATTAAGTTTCAAAGTGTGGACCCTTATAACATTCACGAGGCTGGCTATTAAAAAAAAAAAATTGCCGTTATTTTTGAAACTTTCTATTTTAAATGATATTGGTTTTCAATGTTATTCCAAAGTAAGGAATGTGATCTATCAGGCAGAGCTACTCCTGGCTCTTACGTGTCTCAGCTTTTCCACCTATAAATGGGAATAAAAACATACCTGCTAAGACGTGTGGCTTCATTTGAAGTTGTTGGAGATGCCCCACGAAACTATCAATCATCATGAAATTAAAATGCATTATTATTCAGAAGTCAGAATGTTTATTCGACGAGCAGAACCGGCTTGAGATCTTAATAATTGAAAATCAATTGCCTTATGTGAAAATAAAAAGTCTTTTGTCCATGAGGACTGGTTCCCTTTTGTACAGAAGGAGAGTTGATCTGAAATCACTGAGACGGAATGTCCCAGAGACAGACCCTGCCCATGTGTCTGGTCATGTGTCCATGAGTGCGGTCACGTATGGGACGCGGCAAAGCCACACTGTGTCACTGAGTAGAAATCGGGGTTTGGTCAGGAAAATAGAAGCCACGCTTTGTGTTCTATATATAGAGTTTAACTCAGAATTAGGAACTTCCCGGCTTTCAGATGAGCTTGGAGGGAGAGGGGAGAAAGTGTGCGTCGGCGTGGAGGCGTGAGGGTCAGAGGCGCTGACCCGGAGCCCACGGCCGCACACACTCGGAGCAGATTTCGAGAGCTTGCGTGCGAGCTGCTGCACTCGTGGGGTCTGAGAAGGTCTCTCTGACTCAGTCTGCGGGGCAAAAGGGGGCGACTCTCAGAGACCCGCTTGGGCTTTTGTGCGCAGATGCCTCTGGAGGACCAGAGAATCGGCTTCGCTTTCCTCATCCACCCTAAGTCCTCTCCTGAAACTCCGCGAGAAGATTCGGGGGCAGTGCCCAAGCTCGGTGGCGGTGGTGCCACCTTGCCATGTAGCCAATCCATCCCGCAAGGCCTGCTTCGCTAAGCTCTTGCGGAAAAAGAAAATTTGATCTAATCACAGGACAAACATGCACTCTGGCATGAGTTTATTTCTTCCTTCTTTCCTTCTTTCAACAAAATATGCTTCGAATAGCCAGGCTCCGTGCTGTGTGCTGGGGTCACTGCCGCATAGATAGAGACGGATCCCCGCTTATTACATCCGGGAAGACCATTCACATGCAAGTAACCCCCACAAAGAGCAGTGGTGGCATTCGATGGCGTGGTGGACACAGGCGCATGGAGGAGACATCTGTGATTGCATGGTATCTCCCTGGCACGGCTTTCCCGTGTGCTCGTGTTACGCTTATCTGGGTACGTGCCTTTCCTCCTCCGCGAGGTTCGAAGCTCTTGGAGGACAGGAAGGTAGCCTACTTATAATTTTACTCCTTACAAGTCTGTACCGGAGAGTAGGCACTGAGTGAACATCACTTGGGCAGATGTGGGCCACAGAGTTCCATACCGAGTCTGGGGTTCCAGGCGAAGCAGTGGACCAAATGTCTTGGTTTTGCACGTGATTCACACACTTATGTAGACAAGGCTGCATGGTAGGGATTGGACGTAGATTTCTTGATTCTTTTGTTGAATATCTGGATCTAAGCCTTGACGCTGGTCCTCACAGTTCTGATAAAGCGATCTCCCTTTATGGGCTGGACTCCTCCCGTCCAACTGCCTGAAGGGGGCAGGGCCATGAGGTAGCAGAAACTGTTGGAAGAGAAAACGTGTCACTTAACGTATCAGACTAAAATTCCATCACATCTGGCATCTTTCTGATCTCCACTTAAAAGTTTTCCCTGAGCAGAATGATGCTTTGCAGAAAAGATGTAAGGGAAAAATTAAACCTCATCACAAATTCAAGAGAATAAATATTTTAGTTTGAATTATTCAGCTCAAACGATGTCGAATGCAGTAATTGACGTGCGAGTGGGGTAGTTGTTTATCTCTCAGGAGAATGAAATGACCCAGTAGGTGAAATTTATAACAGAGTAAATGTAGGTTGGCCTAACGTTACCTTTTGGGGAGAATGTCAAAAGGCCCCTTCTTCCTGAAAAGCAGATCGTATAGTGAATTAGGACAATCGTTTCTTCTTCCCTGTGGTTTGTAAATATAAATGAGATTTACAGTCTCTCTTCTTTTCTATTTATCCCACCTGAGATTGTCAGAAGGAGAAATATGCCAGGAGTTAAGTTTTTTCTCTCCCTGGCTGTCTCTCCACAGAAACTTCTCCCAGATCATGTCTTCTCCCTGTATTTGATTCTCCCTTGTAAAAAAGTCTCGGTTCCCGGCACTGACGGGGAGACTGGGTTGCAAATCCTGCTGCTGTCTGTAAACTCATTGTCAGTGTGGCTTGTTAGAAGGCCACTCATTCTGGGGACCTTCCTGTGACTCACCATCTCCCCTCCTGCTTCCCAGCCTTCCCAAAGCTATCGATGGCACGTTTTGTCCCAGCCCGGGTTGCATCCGATGGTAAACAGATGGACTCGGCACAGCACGAAGATGGGAAATGTTTGGGGACAATATGTTTCGTATTCCCACCCAGCTGCCTCCTGCTTCCGGCTTCACAAAGAGAATTTCTCGCTGTCATCTGCGAAGGAGTGATCTTTTTCCTCCCTCTCCTCCTCTGAGGCTGTGAGTTCTCTCCCCAGTAGCGATCAATGCAGTGTCTTTAAGGAATAAAGTCCGCCACAGCAAGGAGAGGAGCAGGAGAGTGCGGGAGCACCACGACAGCCCCCACCCCGCCCCCCGTGCCACCAGGGTGGTTGGTGTCCTGAAACAGTAAACCACTCTTTCCTTTGATTTTCTGACTGTGAAAGAAAAAAGAACTTATCTCCTCTCCCACATTCTTCTCCCTGCTTCAGACCCAAGTGCACTTAATTACCTCGCAGTGTCATGTTAAGATGGCGCCGATAATTATTCCGAAAAAGGTCAGCTTAGATAGAAGACCGGTGTCACTTGAGTAGGTCCTCGTCTCACGGCTGCCAGTCTCATGCACCCGCGCCGAACCATTTAATCCATTAATTCGGCTTGACTTAATTTGTCTCTACTAGGCATATGAGGGGCGGAAAGTGGTAAGGAAACGCTTCTGGGGAATTTTAATATTCGAAAATCGTAGTTTGCTATGTTGGCTTTGTTTGCCGTGACGACCAGTTAATCAGAATACTTGTTAGGTGCCACCCTTTGCAAAGCATAGCGCCATATGCTATTGTGAAATCTACGTCATACCCTGGGATGGAGATGGTCACTTAGTTGTCCAATAGATTCTTTTTTTCTGGAATGCGTGTAAAGACCTACCCATCCTTCTGCTTTAGAGTGATTTTATGTCTAGCACATCGTAAGCAATTTTTTTGGAGTGTGTCATACAGGATGGAGAAATAATCTTACGTAATAAAGGTTAACATGAGAGGCTGAATTTCAGACCAGAAGGATAGTTTCCAATGGTGGGTTCCAAAGGTGGCAAAGCAGAAGACCTGCCACCTGAAGAAGGTCACGTGGCTGTCTATCAAGTGGCCTCCCAAGATGGCATTTACTTCACGAACCCATCATAATCCACACTTGTAGGACCAGAAACTTCACTTTAGCACTGTGCCGGAAGTGGGCCCTTCCGTGGTAGCTGACTCACATTAGCCAAACTCTTAGAGACTGATGGATACTCACAATGCCAGTTTGTTATTTAGCTTTAGAAATACCTGGCAGAGAGATCCAGATTCAGAGCCTCGCGGGTATCACACGTATGTTCCACTGAAGAGCCTGGAGGGCACTGCATTTCCCAAAGCAACTGGGTGCCCGCTGGTGAGCGGGCGCCCGCGTCACTGAGGACCGGAGCGATGTCTCTCCACTGTCGGAGACTTCAGTGGTAGGAGGCGGCTTCGGACAACTGGACTCTCTGGGAGCAAAGATGATGACAGGATTTAAAATAGTTGAGTCTGAGGCCGATGCTGAACAGATGGAAGGCAAGGTGGTTGCAGGTGAGGTAGAATGGCATGGTCAGGGTGGGGGCCGGGGGGCCCTTTGCCACAAGGAGCGATGGGGGTGATTAACACAGCGAGGCGTCCTTGGCTCGTTGCAGGTGGGAAGAAAGCGAGGGCAAGGGCTGTACTCCGGGGGATGTGGTGCTGTGCTACACTGTCCCCCCTTTAGTGCTGATGGCTTTATTCCCCCACGGCTCTGCCCTCTGCCCAAACCTGCTCTTTCCCTTCCCCCGTGCATGCTGGTCCTGAGAGCTCACTTTAATAAACTTTCCGCATGCTGACCTCCATTTCAAACTCTGCTTCTGGGGACACTTAAACAGGAGTAGATGCCAGGAGAACCAGATCTGCCACTGTCCTTGCCAGGAGGTCTGATCTCTGTGTGTCTGGCCAGCACCTTCACAGTCTGAATCTCGGGCTGGTGTGACTGCACGAAGTGCTGGGAATTCAGCACTGAGCTTTCCAGCTTCTACAGTGTGGAAAGTTACGGTGTTAGGGGGTCGAATGGTGTAAGTCGGGCGAGACGGCTTACCACATCCGCCCCAGTGTCTCCCTACACTATTCGGCACCCATTTACCCTACCTAAATGCTCATACAGTAATAGCAAGAGCAACATGCTCCTGATTGATATAATGCAGCGACAACTCCCACAAACGCACCCTCCCCCTCCCCCCAAAGCCAGGAGTGAAAGCGTCAATCACTGCGCCTACCGCGGGTGAGGTTCGTTTCTGCTTCGATTTGGTCCAATCTCATTTGCTTATCCTATACTCTAGGGACTAAATCATACAATTGACATCACTCGTGCGCCCTGCTTACGATAATGAGGAAAGGGAGATGAATTAAAAAAAAAAATAGGAAGAAAATAAGAAGAAACCATTCTCTCCTTTTTGCATCTTGTCACGGATTTATTACAGACATATATGATTTCTTCCCTCTGCTACCCATTCTGTTTTTGCTATGCTTTCATGCAGCACCTCAGCTGGCTGGGCTCTATTCTCTGGTGATACAACCAACATTTTCATGCTGGAGAGGTTGGAGCTCTTGGTGATTCTGCTTATATGGGGCCATGGCAAAGTTTTGGGGGTGCCTCTTTTTAATTGTGATAAACTATACATAACATAAAATTTACCATTTTGACCATGTGTCAGCGTATATTTCAGTGGCATTAAAGACATTTGCAATGTTGTGTATCCATCACTGTTTCTGTCCAGAACTTTTTCATCATCCCAAATGGGAACTCTAGACTCATTGGGCAGTAGCTCCCCATTTCACCCTCCAACACTTGCCTGTAGAGAATTCTGTTGTACTTTCTGTCTTTTTTGAATTTGCATATTCCAGGTTCTTTCTTTAAGTGGAATCATACAGTATTTGCTCTTTTATTTCTGGCTTATTTCAATCAACGTAACGTTTGCTATGTTGTAGCAAGTATCAGAATTTCATTCCTTTTTTTGTCCGAATAATACTCTGTCGTATGCATAGATCCATTTTATCTGTCCATTCCTATGCTGATGGACAGTCGGGTTGCTTTACCTTTGGGCTGTTGTGAGTGCTGCTGTAACTCTCGGTGTAGAGTGTCCATCCGGGTCCCTGCTTTCAACTCTTCTGGTTTCATACTGAGAAGTGGAATCGTTAGATCACATGGTGCTTCTGTGTTCAACTTTTTGAGGACCCGTCACGCTGTTTTCCACAGTGGCTTCACCTGGTCCTCTCAAACCCAGCCTGCAGTACGTATTCCGGGCAGACGCTGAAGCAGCTTTCACTGCTGTGCCCACCTCCTGGTCATAGTCAGACCCTCAGCGCCTTCACGTCCAACCAAGTCAGGCAGCCAGCCTCAGGCTTCTCTTCCTCGCACCTGAAAAGCCACCTCTACCACCGGTTACTGTATCCATCCATCGGGATATCCATCTAACCCGTTTAAACGGACACTAGGTAGTCTGGAGAATCTTCAGGAGGGCCGAAGAGCGGGGCTTGGGGGTTGCTTCACCGCTAGGAACAGAGCAGCCTTGAGAGAGACGTAAGTCCGACACAGAAATGTTTTGAAGAAAACGCTCCTGTTATCACGTTCTGTCGTGTGGAACCTGTCACTGTAGGAACTGGAAACTCCAGAAACTCTCTCACGGCGGCCCTGGAAGAATGGACGTTTCTTCTTTTCAGGAGACCTGGTGTCCCTGCGCAGGTCCGCCACTCACATTCTTCACCTTCGTCTTGAAATTCTGAACGGTCATATCTGCTTGGCGGAAGCTAGATCCCATTAGGACCGCTAAACTGCAAGGGAGTGTGGGAAGCGTGGTGTCCAGCATCTGGCCTATGGCAGAAGAAGTCGAGCTACAGAGAGGTTATGTATGGCCGAGGCACTCAGCTGAGGGTTGTTCACACTCGTCGGGGGAGCCATCATACCTCTGACCCTTTCCTCCATTTAATTCAACTCAGCAGATCGCATAGGCAGGACGGTGGGAGTCAGGGAGGCCAAATTAGCTGTGGGTCATCTCTTCTTAAAGATTTAGAAGGAAGAGAGGAGCTATCCACAAGGTACTAGAATTAAAATATAAAAATAGAAAGCAGATGTGTCAAACATCACAGCAAGGAAGGAAGAGAAGTCAATATTTACAAAACAAAGAACGAATGGCATCCCCCCTCCCCCAATCTTTAAGGTATGGCAGTAGCACAGCCAAGAATAACAAAGAACAGGATGCAGTTTCTCTTAATTTCCATTCACATCCAAATCCTCTGTTCTTAGATTCTTTTTAAATAAAAACAGCAATAGGAACTTTGCTTTGGGCTAAAACTAGAAACAATTCAGGTGGCTATACTTTATTGAAAACAAGATTTGATTTTTTCAGATTCAAATAAACACAATTCAAAGTGATGTAATGATAATCACGAATGAAGGACAAGTGTGGGAGGGGTGTTAGGATCCGAAAGAGATGCTCAGATTGCAATTAATTTGGGTGCAAGTTCGCATCTGCTTCATCTAAAATGTCGGGATCGTAAAATCAGGATGCGAAAGTTAAAAGGAGCCTAGAAACCAGTCTGACTCCTCACTGCAAGGCAGAATCCTTTTTACTACATCCCCGACAAACGATTCATCTTTTGTCGTCGTTTCTGGGGATGAAGAACAAATGACCACATTGGTTATCAAGTGAGCGATCCGTGTGGTTCCCTATAACTTTTTCTTAGGGAAGCTTTACTGTTCGTCATCCGATGATTACCATTTTCTCAGTTTTCACAATCTATTCGGTCTCTTATTTATTAATGTTGTTACACAGTTATTAGACTTCTTAATAGGTGTGAAAGGATTTTTTTTTTAAACCAATTTCAACGTGTTATGTCTTCTACTTACAATCAAAATTAAACATGTTAAGAGCATTAGCCCCTTGGGTAGTTTCTAACCTTCCCACCTAAACCCCACATATAGTACTCTGTGGTAAACAACAGGCACCGTCAAAGAAGTTCTCAAACCCGCAAAGAGAATAAAAATTCATTCATGTGTTTTATTTTAATGTAGTACATGTCGAAGAGGAAAAGGCAGGGGAAGTGGAAAGGTTGTTTATAAGGTCGATTTATACTGATTCAGCTGTTACTGAAAGAAGTATGGACCCCACTGATAGCAAAACCCAAAGTAAATTCAGTTACATAAATATCATCTCCTGTGAGACTTACCTCTTCCCACCGTGGCAACGTACCTGTCAAGATTCTTTTGGATCGTAAATGGCAGAAAATCATTAAACTGGCTGATTCAAAAGAAGGAATTTATTGGTTCCATCCAGATGCTCATATGATACGATTAACAAACTCACTCTGGTTCTATCACTTGCCTTTGGCCGACTCTTTCCGGTTGATGACGGTCAGAGTCAAGTGCAGCCCCAGGCCCATATGCCACCATTCAATCCACCTCACTAGGAAGTTAAGAATGCCTCTTTTCTAATAATTCCAGCGAAAGACCTGCATGAACTCATCTCGGTTCTTATGCTTGTTCCTGGAACTCTGCATGGCGGCCTGAGAGGTTGACGAGGCCGATTTGCCAGCATGAGTATTCTGCTGGGAACAGGAGGGGCTGAGACCACCACCGTGGCACAGCGCCCCCAGCTGGCGGCAGGCAGCCCAGGTAGGATGTGTTTTTCTAATTTGCGCGCAGGCATCCTGGGGACTAGCTGTGGCCCTGGAGCCATGGACGCCAACCAAGCGGACTGTGAGTGGGGGACGGCTGGTCCTCTGGATGAAAATCAGGAGCTGTTTCTATGGACACTGGGCCAGGCCTCTCCGATGTACGCTACGGAAGAAATGCTGTCGCACTGATGCCGTTAGTGCAATTCTGAATGTCTTGCCTTGTAGATCCAACGCGAGTCAATTAAATCTACTCAACTCAGCCCAGTCCAATCCTACAATTATTGATCTCTTATTCTAGGCCAAAAAGGGGTGTGTGTGTGTGTGTGTGTAAAAGGTGTGTGTGTGTTGCAGGGTGGTGTATGAGGTACTACTAAAAAAAAAAAAAGAAAGAAAAAGAAAAAAGAAAAGGGTAGAAGAGACCGCTTCCTTAAAGAACATAAAATATTCTAACTTTAAAGTATGTCGACTATGAAATGTCTTTCTCCTTTTTAACTAAAATTCTACTTTGCTTCATCAAATAATTTTAAAATTGTCATGTGAAATCAAAGATGGTAGAGTGTAAATATTCCTTTAGTTGCTTTTTAGCATAATAACCTGTACATCAGTGAATTACACATCTATTGTATTTCAAATTTGAATATAGTCTGTTAAAGTTACAAAATGAAAGAGTTTAAAATAAATATTCACTTCGTTATGTTTGTTGGAGTTATAGCAATCTTTACTTTCTAATAGTCTGAAAAACAGCCAGTTAGGTATCTTATAGGAAGTCATCTTATGTTTTCGGGTGACTTTTAAATACCATTTAGTTTTATTCTTAAATTATTGCCAGTACTCATAGTTTATTAAAAAAAATTACCTCTAATATCTGTAAAGAAAATACCTTTATGAAGCCCCGTTACATACAGCAGGAGTGTCAACAATGCGTGTGTGGACTTTAAACCTTCGGGGAAAACGCCAAATAAACAGCAGGCTGATAGCATCATCTCGGCAAAGAAAAACAAGGACGAGAGGGCGGCCACCGGCCACCGGCCACCGGCCACCAACCAAATGCCCATGGGATGAGTTTTCACTTAAGCCTTTACCGAGCATCAGCCAGAACTGTCTCCTCAACTGAAAATATCTAGCCCCCGAAAAAATTTAAGTCTGGTTCCTTCTGGATCAAAGAGAACAGAACAATTTAAGTGAATAAATACTTAAGGTTAAGTGAGTAAATACTTGGGGGCGGGAAGCGAACCGCTACTTTGGAGCTTTGGAACATTGTGTTTGTTTTGAACTCGGCAGTGAAGTGAATGTTTCTGTTCCATGGCCAGTAACGGGGATCCTGCGTGGAAAGTCTCGGGACACCTTTAGGGGCCGGGGAGGGTGGAGAGTGAGAAGGATGAATGACCACGGTGACTGGAAGATGATTTACAGAACTTACGAGGACAGCAGAACTCGCCGGGCGGGTTCATCCCGCGGAGGGGTGGGGAGTGGGGTGCGGGGCGCGGGAGTGGGGGGCTGGGGCTGGGGCTGGGGGCGGCCCAGGCCGCTCCATTTGCATTTCAATGAGACCCGCTTGTTGACTCAGAGCCCGGCGCTTCCGCAGCGCCCAGCAGAATCTGCCTTTGTTGGTTTTCGCTCCGGTCAAGTCCACTTGTGGCCGCGGGGGAGCGGCGCGCATTGAGCGTGTGTAGCCAGGCGGAACGGGGGACAGGAAGGAAGGAGGAAGGGGCTCCGCGCGGCCATTGTCTGGCCCCGGGGCTTAGGCAGCCGAGTGACTGTTTAATCTGTAAGGTGCACTCGAAGCCCCCGCAAATCCTCTCAGTGTGGGGCGGGGGCACCCAGGCAGGGACAGATGGTGCGGAACCTCTTTGTTTCAAAATATGGAAATGCCCCCTTTTCATTTACTGAAGGTCGTCCTTCTCTTTAACTGTTGCTTTTTCCCCTGGTCTCATTGTCCAGGGCGGACCCGAAGTTGCCGGCGGGGTCCGCTCGGCCCAGCCCAAGCGCCTCTGCAATTAAAAAAAAAAGTAATTGCTGGCAGTGAGTCTGCTCCGTTTGCTAAGCCGTCCTACTAGTGGGGACCCTTTTAAGCTCAGGCGAGAGCGGGATTTGTTCAAAGCCTTGCGCGATCTCTTTTTCAGAGCTGCCCCCCCCCCCCCTACAGCCCGTTTTTATCTTTTTCATATTAAACATCAGGTTCTGCCGTCTGAGATGCTTCACGTGCAGCTGGGCGGGGGAAACGTCCGACGGTCCTGTCCTCGGGGTCCCCTGCTGCTTTGCAGTGACCTCTTGGGCCAGCAACAGTGAAGGAAGGACCCGCCTGGGCTCCGGGAGCGGGAAGATGCTGCGGCCCGCGCACGTGTTTCTGCCGCCGGGGCTGTGATTTAGAGACTGTGCGTCACAGGCCGTGGAGCGTCCGCGTGTCCTTGCGGTACGTCCGAAAAGCGGAAGGATGCCCCAAATCCCTTGGACATGTTGGCAGCTCACAGAATGGGTTTTCTGATTATCCTGAAAATATAGAGGACTCCACTTTAAGTGGGGCTCTGGGAATAGCGGAATGCACCCCGAGTCAGTCTGAAATGAGGTCAACCAACTGTCCACACACGTGACCCATTTTTTCCCCGCCCCAGCTTTTGTGGAAAACATGCCAGTTGGTCCTGCTGGCCTCTTCTAGAATCGAGTAAAGGAAAAATCTGAACGGACAGGTGTCTGCTAAAGATCAGATAATTTTCCGTTTTCAGCACAGATTACACAGGAAGCAGATTATTGTCTTGTGTTTTTTTTTAGGTAGGTTTAGAAATGGAATGAAGTATTTTAATCTTGGGGTGTTTAAACCTTGGGCATGTTAATTCACATTTAAAGAGACACATGTCTGTTTGGTCTCTAGTTCTAATGCAAACATGCGACTATGTGAAATGCTCACAATCCCTGTTTCTATTTTTCTTAAAAGGCACTGTCTCTTACCTGCCACCGTGGCTGCAGAATCTTTGCCCCCACCTTGTCCTGATATGCCCCTCTGAGAACACACACCACACACGCACAACACCTGGATCTGTGGACTAATTGCTACCTAGGCTACCGTGAGAGGCTTTCCAAGCGACGGTGCAAATCTTGCCTCTTATCCATGACCATTGTCTCCTCCAAGCCACAAGTCCGTGAACTGACCCTAAACTAAGAATTCCTGCTTCATTTCCATTTAGAGCAGGAAAGAGCCAGAATCACGTGTCAGCCAGCAGGTGTGGTTTATAATCCATATTTTTCGCAGAGAAATCTAAGTTGACTTCAAGGTATCGTGTTAGAAATTAGTGAAAAGTGTGGGGCTGGGAGGACCGGTGTTTTTATACGCTTAAGCATTGTTCAGGAAACAAATTTGGTTAGAAAAGAAAAAAACAAGAGAACTATGCTCGGAGTTTTAAAATTTTATGTTTTCCTTCCAAATGGTGAAAGATGGAATACATCATCGTCATCATCGTCATCATCGTCATCATCATCGTCATCATCCCATAGGCAGGCGTGAGCTTGAGCATGCTCAGTTTCTTAGCTTCTTTTAGTTTTCGCTAATGACCTTTTGTTGGACATGGCGGTGATGGTCTCCCTCTCAGATTCCGATTAAACCGTGAAACTCCACGCACTCGCTGACATCGTCATGTCGTTTCGGTTGGTAAGTGAATTTTGATGAAGCTGTGATGTCGCAAATTCCCTAAGGCCCTGGGAAGCCGTGACGAGGAAACCGCCCCATCCAGCAAAGAGATTGGTTTTCGCCGATCTGCGGCCTCGTGCTCACTCATGCTGGGTAAATGGCGCCTACTCGCTCGCTCGGGGGTGAGGTGGGGGTCACCCACGCTCTGTTGGGTGTCGAAGGCTCAGGAGGCGCCTGAGGCCAGGCTGTTGTATGGGAGGGACCAGCCTCTGTCAGAGATCAGAGAATGAGACCCTAGGCTCCGAAAGCCACCCCGGCTCTCACTCTGTTGGTGGGACAGGATTTCGCCAGCTGGGACGTGACTTCCGAGGCTTTCCTTACGAAGCGATTCCTCTAAGGCGCATGTCTGGGCTGAAGGTGTTTAAATGGAGCTGTTATTTTCATTTCTGCATTGCTCGGGTTTGTCCAAAGTGAAAATAATCATGGGGCCTTCCACAGCAGAACGAGGCCTGTTTGGCTCTGGGCCTGACACTTCTGCTGGGGCCTGGGCTTTGCTTAGGGACGTTCTGCAAGCCGAAGCTGATTTCCCCAGGGCAGGGCCGTTTCCTGGCTGACCTCTGCAGGGGTTGACACGTGGACCGCGGCCTCCTCGGGGAGCCTCCTCTGGCTTTGGTGACAGGACACCGTCCCGGTCTCTCCCTCTGTCTGTAGGCCTGGCCTCCTTCATCCTCTGCGCGGGCTCTGCACTGTACTCCCATCTTATTCTGTGCTCTCGCGGAGGTTCTGTCTTTGGCTCTTAACTCTTCGGTACATTATCCATCGGTGAGATTCCTAGGAGACCTTTCTTAAATATATTCCGCACCCTCTTGGCTCTGGGCCTTCGCGTATACAGTTTCCTCTGCTTGGGCTGTCCTCTCCCCAGATATGAGGGTGCCTGGGTGGTATCTTTATTTAGTTCTCTACTCAAATGTCAGCTTTCCAATGAGACCTTCCCTGGTTGTCCATAGATGATGGCGGGACTGGGGCGAGACAAGTGAGGTACTCAGGGCACAAAATTAAAGGAGGCAAGTTCAGGGTCCGCGCCTGAGATCGCGCGCCTCCTCACATTTGGGGCTGAGCGCCTCGCTGGCCTCACCTCCGCTGGCTCCGCACCTGTACTCAGCCACTCTCCAGCCTCTTCATTTAGTTTGTTTTCCTTCACAAATATTATATCTAACACGTATCATCGGTAAATGTGTGTCTCCCCGCCCTTACCCCACTCCCACCATCGGAACGTGGGGCCCTTGTCTGTTTTGGATTTTGCTGTTTCCCCAGAACCTAGACCACAGCTCAGAACGCAGCAGGCACTCATTACGTACGTACAGGTAAATACTGTGACGTATACGTGACTGTCACTCACATTCTTCAGCCCTCTCACACGCACATCGGCAGGTCTGTAAACGGCCCTCCCCCGCAGGTGTTCCACAAGCTTTCCACATTCAGCGTATCTAAAATTGCATTTATCCCTCTTTTACGCCCAAACCTACTGCACGCTTGAATTCTCTCTTCTGATGGATGGCACCTCCATCCAGCTCAGCACAAAATACTAGACGTGTGGGGGAGGGGGGGAGAAGCTCGAGGTGTGGTAACTCAGGCCCACCAGTTCATCCCCGGACCACCCCCACCCTCCCTCCTCCCTCCCTCAAGCCTCGCTGTCACTCAGTCTCTCCCTTCTCTGGAGAAACTGTACTGCATTCCTGTTTACCCGCCCTTCTCCATGATACCTTGAGCACCTTAAGGACAGAAATCCGGCCTTGCTTGCACACCCCGTATAGTGTTGGCCTTCCATACTGTTTGTCAAAGGAATGTGTAAATTCATCTAAAGGTTATTTTATGTGGCATAAGGTATGGATCTAAATGACTTTTTTCCTTACTTACTATTTATTCCAACATTATGTTAAAAACCTTTCCTTGCTCCCTTGTGTGGAGTTTACTTGGTCATATGTCACCACCTTATAGATAGTTGGACGTCGTTCCAGTTTTCCATTCGGTCCTATTGATTTAAGTATTCATCTCTGCATCACCAATGCAGCAGCCCGGACTCTCTCGGAATATTTTTCCAAAATATTCTTTGGCCTTTGTCCATATTTGTTTTCCTAAATACATGTCGGTATCGAACGTTTTATTGATTTTTTTTTAAATACAAAAATCCAGCTTGAGTTTGAATTGGCCGAAATGATCTGAAAATTAACGTCGAAAACAACAGATCTCGTCCTCATTTCGGTTTCTTCACCATGAAGTGGGTCAGAGGCTAGTCTGAGAGGAACCAGGTCACAGAAAAACCACATCAAAAACTGGCGGCAAGCGATAGCCACGCTTTAAGCTAAGCGCTCGACTTTCTCATGACAGAATTCACGTGCCGTGACATGCTCTTTCCATACCCTGAATGGATGACCCACTCAGGGAGCTGACGTATTTGTCTTTTCAAACTCTTTATCGAAGATAGGCAAGGTCTTTCACGTGCCATTTCAGTGTCGGATGGAATATCACGATGGGAAGTTCTTCCTTTTGTCCAAACCTAGTATTTAAAAATAAATTCGGCCGATTTGCTTGGTGCGGATGAGAAACAGCTGGCCGTCATCTCCGTTTCCACAAACTTTTCTTATACTTTTTGATCGGTAACAGCGAAATACATCTTGAGCTCAGTTTGTCTGAAAATTTATGTCGTGGGACTTTCTGAACATCCCTAAGTTTTACACAAACCGTTCAAGCGTTTTACGTGACGACTCCTCTGTTGTTTATCTAATGCAAGATGCTGCGGACTCTCTCAAGGGCCGTGACCTTGGGGACTTCCGGGTTCAGTGACCACGGCATCATCAGCCTTTTCCATCCTTTCGTTTATATTATGGATGAAAATCACTGTCATTTTGTTTTTCATTTTGCTTATATTAAGTCCCTAGTGTCTTTTTTCTTTTTCTTTTTTTCCTGGGAATAGAGTCTAAACTTTCTAATTTAAGCAAAGGAGTTTCTGAGCCTCTGGGGCAAAGATGTCATTCCACAGCCCTGGAGTTGGAAGCAGGAAGATGATTTGGTTCATTGATTTTTCTTCTGAGTCAATTTCTTTCTAGTTCTCTAGCGCCTGATCCCTATCTGCCAGGGGAGTAGTTAATAATTTTTTCTCATATCCTCTGGTTTTCAATTAATAAGTGCTCAGGTGATCAGATTTAAGGCAAGTCTTAAGTTTGCACAAGCCACTTCCATGAGCCCAAAGCTACAATTTATTCCAGGTAAAGTTACTGATAGTGTATAAAGATGGCAAAACTTGGTTAACATTATCATGAAATCATATAATTTTTAAACGTGGTTATTTCTACGAAAATAGATACAGTTTTTTTTATAGCTATGGAAATCCACTTTCGCCTTCACTTCTGTGTAGTATATATTTTTTAAACTGTTTGAGACAGCCAAGTGTTAAGTCACTGTCAAAGAAAAACAAAACAACGAACAAACAAACTCAACTTATTCACTTGGACCACTGTCTACCTGCTTTTCCTCCATTTCTCTGAGAGACATGAAGAGTGCAGGTCAGTTTTTAACCCCGAAACAGCTTTATAAAGCAGCGCGTGCATGCAGCAGGGGGTGCCCTGGGCCGCGTAGGTTCCGTCCCGACTTGTGAGCGTGCAGAGTTGGGGGGGCGTAGGGACAAAACATAGCAGAACATGTTCCTCTGCAGTGAGGACTCTGGAAAGCTCTATGCTCATCTCAGGGATGATGCTATGACTGAAGATTCTTCGATTGTTTGTTTTTGAGACTCCCTGTAGGAAATGCCTTCAGACTTTCTAACCCAAAATATTTCTTAAATCTGTCTATTTCTTTTCATCTCTACAGCTCACGTCCTGGTTTAGATGCTTGCCATCTCTTAAGCTCGTCCGTGGAAGCCTCTTCTCACCGCTTTTATGCCCAGTTTTTCTACTCCTTCGGTTAACGTTTTACTCTGTTGCTAGAGTGATCTTTTCTCTCTTAACCGTATCCTTCAGCGTGACGCCCAAGGCTTTCCACAATCCAGTCTTGTATTACTTTCCTAGCCTTTTCTTCCCTCTGTCCCATCCATATGTGTTATTTCCAGGCAGGTATTAAAACCCAGACTGACCCTACATCCCCATTCGCCTGAGACAGTCTAGGTTTACACCTGCTGTTGTGGGGCCCTGTCTCGTTTAACATTTTCAGCACTTTCAAAAGTGTCCCCGTTGGGATGATAAATTACATGGTCACTCCTTCGTATTTTTTAACAGCTTTATTGAGACATAATTACATATCATTAAGTTCTCCCATCTAAAGTGTACGATCCAGTGGTTTTAAGTATTTATACGGAGTTGTGAAATTTTAGAACATTGTCATCACCCCAAAAAGAAACTTTGGATCCATTAGCGGTCACATCTCATCTTCCGCCAATTCTCCCCAGCTTTAGGCAACCTGCTTTTGCCAATCTGCTTTTGCTCTCTACGGATTCGCCTATTCTGAATATTTAAAATAAATGTCGTTCAGTATGTGGTTTTGTGTATGTGGGCGTGGCTTCCTTCCCTTAGCATGATGTTTTTGATGTGTGTATCCTGTGTCAGTACTTCCTACCTTTCTACGACTGGATAATGTTCCCTCGTATGGGTTTAGCACGTTCGTTTATCCATCTATCAGTTGAAGGACATTCGGATAATGAATAAAGCTACTATGAGCATTAGTCTTTGTGTGGTTATACGTTTTAATTTCTCTCGGGTATGGTATATACTTATGAGTAGAATACCTTGGTCATCTGGTAACTCTACATGTCACATTTTGGGAAGACTGCAAAACTGTTTTCCATAGCAACTGCACCATTTACATTCCCACTAATGCATGAGGATTCCAATTTCTCCACATCCTCATCAACACTTGTTATTGTCTGTCTTTTTGATTATAGCCATCTTATATGCGAGGTAGTATCGCCCTGTGGTTTTGATTTGCATTTCTCTAACGAGTAACAATGTCAGGCATCTTTGCACATGCTCATTAGCCCTTCACTTATCTTCTTTAGAGAAACGTCTATTCAAATCCTTTGCCTGTTTTTAAATTGCGTCTTTTGTCTTTTAATTATTGAGTCATAAGAATTCTTTATATATTCTCAGTGTGAATCTCTTATCAGATATACGATTTGCAAATATTTTCTCCCAGTCTGTGGTTTGCCTTTTCACTATCTTGATTGCATTTTGAAGCACAAATGTTTTTCATTTTAATTTAGTCTGACTTACCAATTCTCTTCGATGGCTTGTGCTTTTGGCATCAATATCTAAGAAATCATTGCCTAAGCCAAGGTCACAGAGATTTACTCCTGAGTTTTCGTTGAAGAGTATTATATTTTAGATATTTCATCTAAGTCTACGATCCACTTTGAGTTACTTTTTGTGTATAGTGTGAAGTTAGGGATCCAAATTCATATTTTGCATGTGGATTTTCAGTCTTCAGACCATTTGTGGAAATGACTAATTTCCCTCTGTTACATTGTCTTTGCCTCCTACTTCTATGCATCTTTATAGTTTATTTATATTGTTACCTCAACCTAGAAAATTGTTTTATATCATTTTTTTCTTCCTATTGACATTTCACTAATTAATTCCTTCAAGGATACATTCAGATTTATCATGTCGATGAATAGTCCCTAACACCCACGCCGGATTATTGTTCCCTCCTTTGTGTTACCGTAAGTAGCATTTATTTTATATCTTGAATATGGCGTGTACTTCTTTGTCTTTTGATTAGCTGTGTGCACTGCTGTCCCTTCTATTGCCCTGTGTGCCCCTTATGGGAGGACTTTCGCGTGCTCTGGATGGATGATGCTATTTTGAGCCAAAGGGCAAACTCTGGAGGCCATTCCAAAGGAGGACAGC
Source organism: Pteropus medius (assembly GCF_902729225.1). Taxonomy (NCBI): domain Eukaryota; kingdom Metazoa; phylum Chordata; class Mammalia; order Chiroptera; family Pteropodidae; genus Pteropus; species Pteropus medius. The sequence continues at coordinate 2,427,327 of NW_024348304.1, forward strand.
ATGATGTTTAGACCGATGGTGGCGCTTTCGAAATAACTTCTCCAGATGCCTCCACCGAGGTGGACAGCATTTGAATAGACGAGTGAGGGCCAGTTCGTTGGTTTAAGAGCCTCATTATTTAGTTGTCACATCCTCCTCCCCCGCCTGGATATCTGCCCTTGACCAGGGTACTGGGGGACATAGCGCCAGCGTGGAAGTTATGACGGAGGGATGTCACGGGCTTCTGCTTGGCCCGTACCTCACCGCCTCCCCTGCTCACCTGTCACGGCGCCTTCCTCCCTGCTCTTCGGCCCATGAGCCCGGGTTTGGTGGCCGCAGTATTTGCTTCCCCGTGTTCCTTCCCCGTGAGACACCGGAACTGAGGCATCCTCTCTGGAAGGTCACCTTCAGAAAGCCATGCTGCCCACTCTGGGAAAGCACATGGCGTTTAGGCTTTTCCTTGGCATTAGCCGAGCTTAGCGGATCTGGCTCGTCTGTCGTTATGTAGGTTACATTAGAGCACAGGAAGTGGGTTGATGGAGGCAGCGGCTGGTGGTGGCAGATGTCTGAGGTGGTTGGTGCTAATAGACGTCGTGGCCTATATGACCTTGAGAAAATACGTCGCTCTTTTGCAGGCATGGGGGCTCTCCTGGTCCCCAGCTATCAGGCGAAGCCGGAGAGAGCTGGTGGTCAGGAAAACCGGGTTCAGCTCCAAGCCCGTGCTTGGCGCGTTAGGTGCTGAGATAGTGCAACCCACTGCGACCACGTTACCGGCTCTCAGTGTCACAGAGAGAGAGCTCACTTTGCACCACCGCCTACCGGGGGATTTAATCTGCAGTATAACCGAATCCCTAGAAAAGCCAGGCCTGGGCCTCCTATGGGTTTTTACTATATTTATTCCAAACCAAAGCCACAAAAACTAATAAGAATCTTTTGTAGATCATCGAAAGTAGAGTTAGTCAGGCGTTGGCACTGTATAATCATGTTCTTCTCAAGCTGTGTATATGGCGTCTGAGTATCCGCAAAGCAGCATTACAAAGAGGGGTGTCTGGGAATGAATGAACGGCAGCCGGATAACCCAAAAAACAATGAAAACGTCCAGCTCACAGAGTCACAAATGGGCGCTCTGCTGAAATGACTAACAACTCTTGCCAGATCAGCACATAGAAATCACAAGACACCGGCGCTCCTTTCGTGCGCTTAAATTCACATTTATTCAAATAAACAATTGTTCATTTGCATAAAAAACTAATTCTTATATGTTATAGCATCCATACGAGGCTTAATGTAGTCAAGGACTATATTCATTTAAATACCATAAATCTGTATCAGAATTAAAGATCCAATGCTCTCCATTGTCCACAGGTGGGAAGAATAATTGGAAAAGTATCAGATTATTTAGGATTCTACTGTTAGGCTAATTCACATAAGTTAGAAGACTCAAGTTGTTTAAAAACATGTAGTAAATAAAAGCCTAGGTGATTTTCACAAATCTTGCTATTTATCCAAATACGGCATGCCTAGCAAACCCTGATCTGAGAGGGAGTTCTCATATAATAACAGATTCATTTTGAAAATAAAACAGAAAATAATTCATGCATTTTCTATCCATTTAAACAGCGATTTTAATTTGTTTAGTCACATCAAGAAGGGCCTGTGCAGAGACATTAGGCATTTATGTACATAGCAAGACAGGCATATTCTGCTCATTAGGGCACTTTGCGAACCTCTATTATTTACCAACTGTCCAATATTATTTCACATCACTTGAACTTGTCCTCTAGAGCCAATGATGAATGGTCTGTATGAAGATGCCTGTGGGGGATAAGAACTGAGACTAGATGAGCGAGCCCCAAATGACGGGGTGCCACAAAATCACCTGGGGAGTATCTGTATTTTGACCGAGCTCACCCAGGTGATTTGGCACGCACCAATATTTGTGAAATACTGATTTAGGTGACTTATAAGGTCTTTTTCAACTCGAAGGTGATATGACCTTATAAAACAGAAGTATATATGTCTTGAAATATCACAAGTTATCAAAGCTCAAAGAAAATAAAACTTATTTGAAAGTCTCGTATAAAGAAAACCATTTTAGTGATTCTTCTGTATTCCTGGTTTTCTCCCCACTGACTTCCTGTCACCTTTCTCAGTCTGTATTTGTCCTATTTCCATGCGATTTCCATGTGTTACACAAAGTTTGAGGACATATGACGTAAGCTTTATGAAATGGTGCGGGGTTTTAGGGATCAGCTTCTCTGCTCTCCATGTATCAGCCCACCCTCTGACATGGGTTGAGGCTAACAACCCCTTAGAGCTAATTAGAAAATTTTCGGGAAACACAGAAGAGCTCCTTGCTTTAGAAAATATAGCTTTTCTCTTGCTCAGAACTGGTTACAGCCTCGGCAAACTGCGGGGGATTTGAAGCAGAGGCCTCGGGAGGCCGAGGAGCCCGAGCGAGCAGATGCAGCCTGTCCTGCTGAAGCCCAGGACCAACGAGATCTGGCTCCTCTCTTTGCTGCTTTCCAGAAGGCCGGAACCTGTTTTCTGTATTAGTGGAAATTAAATCTGTAAGACGTGACAGTGTAATTCCAGGAGGGAGGGTCGAATGCTACTTAAGAAAATATCCTTTTCCCAATTTAACCTTCTATTGCCCAGGCAAGAAAGATATAACCCCAATGAAGCTAACGATGCAGCTGGAGTGAAATTCTTTCACGAACGTTGGGGAAGAGAATATTCCATTTTGTAATGTCAAATGTGTCTTTGCCACATGAGTGAGCATTACGTGGCCTGGTGAGTAAGAAACAACTTTGCTGTTATTTTTTAAATTATCAGCATACGGAAACTCATGTCGATTTCCTGGCACAGAAAGAGAAATGGCCGATTCTAAATAGGCTATGGCTTTAGCATCGAATCACTCCCATGCTGTAAAACGATTAGCTCCCTGGCAGAACCAGAACACGATGTTTGCTTCGCTCTGATTGCATTTCTCTGAAGGCATTTGGGAATCTCTGATGACAGACATCTTTTATGCGGAAAGTCAAGGTCCCCCAAACGGAATCACGTGTGTGCGTGCATGCTAGCTAAGTTCGTTATCTTAGTTCTGGACCGATTAAACTTTTGAGAACGTTCGGTATAGAAAGGAAATAAGCCTAGCCTGTGGCTGCTTAAATACTGAATAGAGAAAACGGGATAATTTCAACCCGTGAAAGGAGAATGTGTATAACAAGGATGCTAGGCCGAGCGAAAGAACTGAAGTCCCCACTGCAGGCGGCCCACGTACCCAAAACACTACACAATTTTTTAGTGGACTCATAGCATGTGAAGTCTTAGAATGAAGGTGCTAGCATATGAAATAAAATTTCATAAATTTAAACCAATGAAGAATGACTTTGGAATGGAATAGTCAAACCTATTTAAAATATTTTAAATAAATAGATAGACCTGACTGTAAAAAAAATAGCTCCGTTAAAGAGAAAAACCATAGGCCCAAAATGGCATCATGTGTGCTAAAAGCTCATGATTCTAAATCTAAACTTAACACCCAACTAAATGGCAGTCTCCACCTCCACCAGAAAAGTAATCTCAATCAAGCCAGTCTGGAATTTTCCGGTCGACGCCAGTGAGGCAATCTGTCAGGGCCCTCTCCATTTCCCCCGTGGGAAGGAGAGGTGATCTGCATGATGAAATGCTTGCCTTTCCCTTCCCCCCAAAAGAAGATTCCCTGGTCAGAAAATAATCCTATTATTTTGCTAATAACTCCCTCGCTATACTCTTCTTCCTATTAAGACTCTTCCATTCCCTCTGAGTGTCCTTCTTGCGTTGGGGTGCTGCCGATTCACAAATCGCTTAATAAAGCAGATCAGATCTTCGAATGTACTCAGTTGAATGTTATTTTAGTTTGACAGATTTAATTATTCTTAAACAGACATGGGCCAGAACACATCGGACTAACTTCTGGGCTTTTTTTTAATCCAACGGCCCCCCTCTCCACACCTGGTTTAGAATCACTGCCAGGTGAGTGGAGGTTATTGACGGGAGGGTTGTACCTGTGTTTGGATGGGGCAGGAAACCAGGATGGGAGCTACTGGCCCATGATGGGAGGTTTTAAACATCTTCCAGACGATCTTATTTATTTACATCACTAAATTTCTTCATATGTGGTACAAGAGTAAGCTTCCACCTGCTGCTAAACTAAAGGGTTTATAAATGATTGGAATTGTAGGTAATGAAGTTTTAGTTAAAAATTTTTGTTTTAGAAACATACATAGATGTGATAGAATGTAGGAAATGTAGCAAAGTGAAATAGCCCCACCAGCTAGAGTCCCTGGTGTCATTTTGGGTGTCCGTCTAGGGCAGCCAGTCTGAGACGAACCGTCCCAGTTTGCCCAGGACTGAGGGCAGATTCTTCAGCGCTAACACTAAGAAAGTCCTGGACAAAGTGGGGTGAGGTCATCCTACAGTAGCCTCCAAATGGGACTAACATTAGAACTGCTCACTGTAGCCCAATACCCGGAGACGAGAGCGAGAACAAGATAGGTGTTGTTTTAAGTTAGCAGGTTTTGGGGTGGTTTGGTTCTATCTATCTATCTATCTATCTATCTATCTATCTATCTATCTATCTATCTATCTATATCTGTCTATCTTCTATCATCTATTTCTATCTATCTATATCTATCTATCTATCTATCTATCTATCTATCTATCTATCTATCTATCTATCTATCTATCTATCATCTCTCTATCTATTTATCTATCATCTATCTATCATCATCATCTATCTATATCAATCTATTATCTATCGGCTATCATCAGTCATCTACCTATCTATCATCTACCTACCTACCTACCTATCTATATTAGATTGTACACAGAACATTGTAATGGGATTTTTAAAATAACTACATTATGGACGGGTTTTCATGTTTTAAACTGTCCTTTACGACATCATTTTTAACGGCTTCATGGAATCCCATTGGAGGGGAAGCAGTCTGTTGAACAGCTTCCTTTTCATTGGATATTTATGTTGCTCCCCATTTTTCTCTCTTCCAGACTATGCCATCCCAAATATCCTCACAGCTAAACCTTTGCATACAAACTCCACAACCGCACCTTTAGAATTAATTCTTGGAAGAAGTCATATGAGGCGAAGGTATTATTTTGGAGGCTTTTGATGAGTATTGCCAGACTGCCCTTCTTATATGTTGTGCTAATTTACAGACCCACTGACCATGTATGAGCATGCTTATTTTGCAATCACTGGGTTTATAACAACAAAACAAGCTCCCAAACTCTGTCCACTTGACAAGTTAATGAGACTTTCTTATATTCTACCACGGCGAGATCCTTCTGGTCAGTTTAAAGCTGTGCCCTGAGAATACGTTCTGTGCAGCAGCTGTTGATGTTTACATAAATCATTACTTAAGCCCTCAAATCATCAAATATTTATTTAATATCCACGGAGGGTTAAGAATTGCAACCACGGGCCCCGGTGCAACTTAGAATCTGAAGGAGAAGAGAGAGCCACACTTCCCGTCCTTGCCTTGGGAGTATTTTTATTAACTTCCTTCCCCCTCCCCGCGTGAGAGCTTTATAGAATCAAATTATGGGGGAAAACATTGTAATTAAAAAAAGTAAGCATTTTACATTATGCATTATAAGATACTTTTACAAAAGATCGTAATACATACGTCTACATTACCAAATGGTTAAAAATTGAACTTGGAATAAAACAGTAAATTACCATCCAACTCAAGAGATGGAACATTACCAAAATGTGAGAGCCCAGCCCGCCCCCAGACCCCCACGCCCACGTGTCCTTGTGGAATTGCGATCTTCCTGCCACAGGAAGGTGACCACGGCTGCACCTCTGTTAATCTTTTCCTTTTTCTCTCTCGTTCTATAAGAAAATTGTAATGAATTACTCTTCTGATTCGTTGGTTCTGCTCAGCATTATGCAAAATTTATCCATTTTGTCGTGGGTGGTTGTATACTATTCCACATTTATAAATATCCCACACATTTTAATCCATTCTGTCAGTGGATTTGGGTTGTTACCAATTTTTGGTAAGATTCATGGTTTAACCATGCAGCAGATGCTTTGAGGCAATCAACTTCAGAGTAAATGATAAATCTTTAAAAGATTAGTTTCTTTGTGATGAATTGTTCTCCTTCAGTCCTTTCAGCTATGATGATTTGTTTTAGCTATAGTTTTGATTGTGAATCCTACTATCTCGAATCCTAATATCAGTGAAAAACTTAGAGTTCTGGAAAATCTGTGGGTTCAGAGTGAGTTGGAGTTGAAGGAATTGACCTGGGAAGAGAAAGTAGAGCCACCGAATCAGAGGTTTCTTTAGATTAGAAAACATCATATTTTAAGAAAACAGTGGTCTTTTGGAAAGTTGGGGAGTCGTCAGTATGTAGCAAAAAGGGATTTTTACCCAATTCGATCTGAGTTCAAATCTGTTTCCACCATTTAATCATTACATAATAATGAGTGATTTACTCACCTAAGAATCTTTCTTCTCTTTCAAAACCAGGATAACAAAACATATCTTGAAAAAAATTAAGGAGTGAATACAAGTAGTTAGACGTATTTATGGTTTGAAATATAGAATGTCGATAATATTCAGTTGTTAGCTTTTAAAAATAACTTTCAAAGCTTATGGAATTTTAGGTATAGAAATGACATAATTTAATTTGGACTTCAGTCCTTCCGATTGTTTTTTAAAATCTGTCATATTGAAAAGACTATTGCCCTGTGACCTTTTATTTTTGTCTCTTTGGGTTGAATATTGTACTTATTACCATGTAATTTAATAATTCAGTGGGCAGATTCCCTACCAGAAAATGATTAGAATGTAAGATTAAATTATAGCATGGAACACAGAATGAAAACTTTGTACGTAAAAGATAGTATTATCCATTTGGTTATATTAGTTTCTTTCCCTATCTTAAAAAATATACATATCTGTGTCAGCCTTACAACTATAGCCATGAGGATGATAATGGGAAAAGCGATGTGAAATGCCTCAGATTAAAGTAGTTTACATAAAGCGAAATCTTTCTTTATCCCTCTTATTTGTGAGGTGGTTAAATGTAACTTAGTTGTATTTATTGTGTCTTAATCCTTCATGACCACAGAAAGACCAGGTACTATTTATATTTAGAAATTCATAACATTTGGGATGAAAGAACCAGTTTCACAGTTAACTTACAAATAAATACTTCATCAAAAACAACAACAACAAAAAAAACAAGGGAGATCATTGAATATAGGTGAGACGCTGTAGTATCTAGTGTTTCATGTTAAATACCTACTGCGAAGGGGCGTGGGGAGAGGCAGGGACACAGACGGAATATTGGACAGGGCTGATGGGTTGCTGGGAAGTTGGGTAGTGTTGGAACTGGTAAGTGTATTATGTTATTATCTCTCGTTTTGTGTATGTTTAAAAACTCCCATAATAAAAAGTGAAGAAAAAAGAGGATTAAATAAGATAATCAATTTAAAGCGTCAGTCCTAGTTCTAGTAGGAAACAGTAAGTGTCACCTCCTCACCTTCCATCATACGTTGGTGAGTGACAGACAGATCAGCACCGAACGAATGGCAGTCTTGATGGCGGCGAGGAAATGGAGATGTTTTACTGTGTGCCAATGATCGCGGAAGGTCTGAGGGAGGAAAAGGCGGGTAAGACCTGGTCCCGGTACCTACGGAGCTCTGGGTCAATGGAGAGAGACCGGAGCGTGGACGGACAGCGTGGCGCCTCAGTGCCACGGAGTGAGGAAGCTCACTCCAGCCTCAGAAAGCAGGGTGGGGTCGAAGAAAGGATGGCTGTCAGTGCAGACTTTATCCTCTGTAGAATTTTTCTTTGAACCAGCCTCATGTCCAGGGAAAAGGTGGGAGCAGATCTCTTTCCCTCTTCAATTCGTTTTCTCTGGAGTCGTACGGCTTTAATTCTGTGTCAAGAATGCATGCTGTGACCCTTCGTTTCCTTGAACAGCTGAACTATGGGTTGAACAGGACTTTGAGAGCAAACCCCACTATTTCCCGTGTCATTGAAGGGGCTTCTTAATCTCTGTTTGAATTCCCCACGAAAACTGGAAAGTCACCTGGTAGGAGCTGAAAACAAGCCAGACACCACAGTAGATGTCACGCGCGGGCGGCGTACCGAGCACGTGGAGAGACACAGGCTGACGCTATGCCAGAGTAAGACGCGGGCCAGGCCTTCCAAACACTGAGCTCGTTCAGATGCACGGCAAATGTGCGTGTGAACGTTGATGTGTTTCTGTGTAGGAGAAACGAGATCCTGGGAGGGTCAGAGGGCATCCATTCAGACCTGCCAACTACGGGTCTTAGGGCCCTTTTCAAAATGTGCAAACAGTCCCAATAGTTTGGTTCTGGTCCTAGGTGTAGTTCAGTTTCTTCTGACTGCCATTTACCTTTAGCCAGCTGCTCAGGGCCCCCGTCGGGGGGCATGGCGGGTGGTGGTGGTGGTGGTGGTGGTGAGGGGCGTGGGCCTTTAAATCATGATGCAAATAGCTCTTCGCCGCATAGGGTGCATTTTTGCGGTTAAGGAGGTTTTTCAACTGTCTCCTTCAAAGACAGGGATAACAAAGAACAATTTCTAAATTTTATCAGATTAGTTTCTGATAGAGTTCTGGATTCTTGATGGAAAAATCTGTCACAGGGGATCAACGTCCAATGAACCTGGCAAGTGAATCAGATACTGTTCCCATGAGACTCCCTAAAGTTCCTTCTGGTGGTTTCCATCACGCAGGGCGGGCCGCTCAAGCGTCCTCGTGGAATGAGGAGGACGACATGTGTCTTACTGGAAACTTAAAACGCATAATACACGGTGAACATTCAGCACGATGTCGCACGCACGAAACGTTTGTTCGTGTGGGATTCATTAGTCAGCTCATAGCATTCTCTTCACCGTTGGCAAGGGTAGGTGGGGCTCGTGAATACCTATCGGATAAATAGCTGATAAAGCTAGACAAGAGGTGTACAGCCGGATGGTCATGCCGCTACCTGAAGGGACTCGGTCTCACCGGTGGGTCTTCCCAAATGTGTGCCAGCAGCTGGTTCCTGTCCCCTTTGATCCTTCCCCTTCAGCTGCTCTGGTCCAGCAGGCGTGATGGGTGACCCCAGTGGCTGGTGGATACCCGGTGTGCGTTTAGGGTTCTCACGTGCGGGTTGGTACCTGGACTTGGTCTCTGTTCGGGTGACATCCCTTCAGTCCAGAGCAATGTGCCGACTCTGAAGACAGCACAGTGACACCTGCAGTGACACCCGCAGTGTGCTTCCACGGAGTGTATTTGTGTGTACGGAAGCCCGAGTTCCTGAATGACACTCTCACGAATGCTAGATGACGTTTATAGCTTGAGTTGCATAAGTTTTACAGCTGAACTTTTGTCATTGTGCCTTAGGTTCCAAAGGAATGACCCAGCGTTTTCTGTAAAGGAGCAGATAACAGATAGTTTGAACTTTGCAGGCTAAGTCTCAGTCTCTGTGACTTCTTTCTCTCTTCTTTTTTCCTTCCTTCCTTCCTTCCTTCCTTCCTTCCTTCCTTCCTTCCTTCCTTCCTTCCTTCCTTCCTCCTCCTCCTCCCTCCTCCCTCTCCTCCTTCCTCCCTCTCTTCTCTCCCTTCTCCTCCTCCTCCTCCCTTCCTTCCTTCCTTCTCTGTTTCTCTTTCCTTCTTTCTAAAAACAACCCTTTGAGAATGTAAAATAGTCATTCGCTGTGGGCTTGGGGGTGGGGAGGTGGCAGGAGGGAGGTCAGAGGCCCTGGGCCGTCCCTGTGTGACATCACCGTGGGGCATACAGGAAAGACGTGCTCGTGCTGTGCAGGCTGCCGGGCGTCTGTGCGAGCTGAGCGACTGAGCTCCCGTTCCTGAGTCACTCGCTCGGTGAAGGGGGGCTGAGCCGGTTATGTCACCACCAACCCGCCTTTGTAGCCGCATCATTATGGGGGACACTTGAGGTGACTGTAAATTTCTCTACTGTACATCATTAGTGAGTGTCTGAGTCCCGTGGTAACAATCTGTGAAGTCCTTTGAGGGGAAGGGTGAAATCGTAAATATTAATTATAGCCATTGTTTTGATGAAGGAGGATTACTGGAGGCGGAGAAGCCTCTAAATCTACCTATTAAACCGCGCTCCAGCTCTCAGGTCCTTGAAGGAAGAAGGGGTTAAATTACATTAGGAAAAAAAGTCCATGGGGTTCTTCTGTGGTCTGAAATCTAATAAAAGGCCGACTTTTCACATGACATTATTTTAGAAGTGCCTTCTAAAGCTTCCAGAATCATTTTCACGAGGAAAAAAAAATTCCATAAAGAAACATTTGAAGCTATTAGTGCTTTTCACCAGGAATGCAGAAATAGATTCAGGTTATTGGTGCAAAGCCTCAGACATCAGTGGGAAAATGAACCTCATCTACAGAGTGAAATTTTTAAGGAGGTATAAAACACACTTAAGGCTTTTTGAAATAGTTATGAAAGAGAAGGGAAAAAAAGCTTGAATAAACATTTTTCATATTTTATATGTGTTGCTATGGAGAAAAATAATTAGAAAGTTACTGAGTGACTTCATTTAGATCAAATGTTTCTTTTTGCACTGCTTCTCCAGCCAAAGAACCATAAAGTGTGCTGGCAGGAGGTGCCGATTATTGACTGTCTTTATAAATGTCATCTTTTAAAGTCCAAATGTTTGGAAGAGAAAGAGGATGGTATTTCATCACGTTAAAGGAAGCTTATTTAGGAATGAACGGGCGTGGTAAAATTCAGAAGGAATCAATGGGTGATTAGGTTTTAATTTGTACCTGGAAAAAGATTGGACCAAAGTCTTGGTTCTTAGTATCATTTTTCTTATTATAAAAGTAAAAATTATAAAATATGGAAAATGATGTTAAAAACCCATCTGTCTCTGCACCCCCTCAAAAAGCCACTATTAAAATGTTTTCCCTTTTTAAAATATAATGAATCGATACTGTGAATACTGTTTTGTAACTAGCTCTTTGTTACTTAATATATCAGATCATCTTTGCGTGCCATCTATTCATTTAATTTTTATTGAAAGTTATACTTTAATTAGATCATTTAATGGTCACACGAGTTTGAACCTTTGAGTATATTATGGTTGGCTTAGCCAATCTTGTTGGACATGTAGGTATATTGGTCAGAATCATTCAGTTGCCGTGACAGAAACTGATCTCAAAATAATTTATCCCAAAAAGGGAATTTGGTAGCTCTTGATATAGGGAAAGACCAAGAGGCAGTGACCTCAGAGTCACCCGGATTTAGAACCGGAAGTATCAGGACTGTCTTTCCATTTCTCAGCCTTAAGTCTCGGCTTCTTTCGTGCTCACCACTCATCCTCGGTCACTTCAGATGGCTTCCTGAATGGCGATGGCCACAGGCGGCCCCAGAGTTAGATGACAATCCTCGAGGAAAGCTTAGCAATACCAAAGGAGAGGAAGTTATTCCTCTCACCTTTAGTTTGGGGAACCTCTGAAAAAGAAAGGGCCAGAAAGGCCCACCTTCGGGCGGGGGCCCACTCCTGGACCAGCTGCGAGAGCCGGGGGGCTTTACTTCAGTGGTCCCCGCTACGGCCCACAGCACAGCTATGGGGGGGATTTACAGGCTCAGCCTCACGGCCGGGGTAAGGTAGGGTTTTCTTTGTAGGGAGTCAGGGGAAGGCTGGTCCTGGGAGACTGGAAAGCACAGCGCTGGGCAGGGATTTATGAGCCTTGTCCGCCACATAGGCCGTAGCCATTTATGCAATTAAACGTTTATGTTTATAGCTGAATTTTGAGAAAAAGTTTTAAAATAGAGGTCAAGTTGCTCTCTCCAGGTATCTGTTGCACTTTTTCTAAACAACCTCAGAGGATTAAAACAAAGCACGAGAGCGATATACAGTATAAAATCTGAAGGATCGTAGCGCCCTCGATATTCTACCCCAAACCCTCTTACAAACTGTGCTCTGGCTTCTAAGGACTTGGCCGTATCTGCTTTTCCTTTTATTAAATAAACTGGTTTCGATTTCGCCAACCCTTGTTTCCTGAGTTAAGAACTTCCTGCATTAAGAGGTTCATTATCCGAATTACAATTTGCTGTAATCATTCTGCGCACAAGCCAGCAAGGCGTTTCACTTGTCCAGGAGTCTGAGCGAGGATCTTTCCATCTGTTCTTTCCCTCGACAGAATCAGGTTTGTGTGTTGATGAAACAGATTGCACGTTATTGCTTTTCTCGTCTCCCTATTATTACGTGAAACGTCTTTTAAGATAGTGCGAAAGCCTCTGAGGAAATGGGGTGAGTCCCGGAAGTCTTGCAGAGTGTCCTTTAGGGAAAAGCGTCACGTGATGACACATGCTTTCTCCCCTCTCCTCGCCGCAAAGCACGGGTGACGACAGACTGACTCTGCCTCTTGCCACCAAACCTCACTGAGGGACCTCTTCCGGCAGTGGCCATTCCAAAAGAATGGTCTTCTTTATTTGATTGTGCTGAGTCTTATTGGGACGTCTAAGCATCTTTAACGTGTCACTTCATGGTTTGTTTAAATTGCAGTCCACGTTTACGGCAGTGCAGGAGGGAAAGCGTAAGTCGCCTCTGATTCAGTATGCCACCGCAGGTGCTGCATTCAAGGATTCCCACTGATGGGTCCGTTAAGTGCTAAATAACCAGATAATTGGCGTTTTAAATGTTCTGCAGCGCGCAGGAATCCTCGACGCGTTGTTGTGGAGATGTCCAAGGGTGTTTTAGTGATGTTTGTGGAAATCGGTTGGGATTTTCAGACACGCTGGGAATACCACCTTGTTTTTCTCATTCAAAACAATGAATTTATAGTTGCTGTCATCCAAAACGTTCGCTAACCCATTTTGGGGGAAGGATTAAACTTACTATGCAACGTATTTTCCATGATGGGATGATGAGGCATTCCTCTATAAACGAATTCAACTTGATATTATTTTGATTAAGCGATAGCAAACGTCTCGTAACTGAAATAAAGTGCATTGTGTGTCATTCCCCCCACCCATATCCTTTCCCGTATCAGATCCACGGAAATTTTTGCATAAATTCTTTTCTGGTAAGATCAGCATGCTATTCATCTTCGCACGTGAGTGAAGGAGATCAGAATGAGACACTCTGAACCGTGCTTCAGGCAGAAGGATTATTTTGAGCTAAAGGCAATGAAGAGAAGCCAATGCAGGAGCTCTCTGCTCTCCCCTCTTCTGCCTGAAACCAGGGCAAAATTTCTCTTTTGTAAAGAAAATTTACATCTCTCAAGGAAATTCTCATTCGTGGAGTTATTCTCTTCCGTAAGCCTGGTGAGATAAGTTTTATCACCTCGGATGGCTTGAGACCGCATAACAAACCTGACTACACACCTCTTAATTACCATCGAGTTCCCAGTCATCTTCCTAAAACTTACCCCCACCCACACTTTTCCTTTGTATAGTATTCATCGCCCTTTGTCAAAATGGTATATAAGACCCTGCCTCTAACTGCCTCTTTGGGCTTTTCATTTCTTTTCTGCGAAGCTCCCTCTGTATATCGAAAATAAGGCTTTTCTCCTATGACTCCGTTTTTTATCGGTTTAATTCACAGACTCCAGTCACTGATCCTGAGAGTAGAGGAAAGGATTTTTTTCTCCCATACATAGAGTTCACAGTCTGCTACAGCACATGCTCATTACATTATTTTTAAAGAGACGATTGTCTCAATTTATCAATCTTGATGCCTGTTGTGTCTACGCTATTCTAAGTGGAAACCTAAAAACGCTTATATTAATTGTAGCAGACGAATTGGATAATTCAGACACTACAAATGGATTAGGCCTCGATGTTTTGTCGCTGTATCTGGGATACTTACTACCTGAAGCTACTCATACCCATTGACAATTTAAGAAAGTAGGATCTTGGCTATGCTTAAAAATCATGAGGAGATAGTTATCTCATCCCTGACGAGTAATAAAATGTGATTGGTTTTAGATATGTTTATGCTAAGATGGCTACTTGAGAGAGGTATAGGGCTTAAAAGAAGTGATTCCCAAAATCAGAAGGAAAAAAAAAAAGTGCGATTAAAATATTAGATACGTTTACATTTCTGGAGGCACATTATGGTGGCAAGGCGCGTGGGAAGCAGAGTAGGGAGGGGACTTGGAGCTCGATAGAAAATGGTGGGCTCCAGAGATGACAAGAGGAAGCTATGGAGCAGGGGCAGCTCCAGGGGACAGACCTGGAGGTGTGTCCGGAAAAGTGGAGAAGCGAGTGGAATTGAGTGGAGTCCAGGCAAGGCACAGAGTTGTGATGTGGGTGGCTGGAAGGAAGATGCTTCGTTTGTAAAACGATCCCCCTAGTTGCTTCTTCTCTCCCCCCGCCCTCCACCTAGCCAGTGATTTAGCGCTCACTGCATTCCCTATGCCGTGCTCCCCATCCCCGTGACCACCTATCCACAGCTAATTCATTCTTTTCACCCTTCACCCCATTCTCCCAGTCCCCCAACCCCTCCTCCGTTAGTCACCAAATTGTCCTCTATCTATTGGGTCCGTTTTCGATTAGTTTCTTCTTTTTGTTCCTTAGATTCCACATACAAGTGAAATCATATTTATCTTTCTCTGTCTGACTTATTTCACTCAGCATAATAACCTCTATGTCCAACTATGTTAGAAAATGGTAAGATTTCATTTTTTTAATGGCTGAGTAATATTCCATTGTATATATGAAACATAACTTTATCCAGTCATCTGCTGATGGGCATTTAGGTTGCTTTCATATCTTGGCTATTGTAAATTGTGCTGCCGCGAACATTGGGGTGCATAGATCTTTACGAATTATTTGAACAGGATCTTTAAAATCCTGATCTGTGTCTATCTAGCTGAAGCTCAAGAAGCCCAGATACCTGGAAAGTATCCATTTTGTATCTTTGATATCACCTCAGTGTTCAGAGTTTACTCTAAGCAGTGACCACATGTGCTATGTCGTAGAGGCCTCAGGCAGAAGTAAGTACCCTTTATGAGTAAGAATATTCCCGGAGCACGGTCTCTGGAGGAGAAAGCCCAGTCCCCGAGGTAGTCCAGGCATAGGGTCACCTAAGAATGGACATCCTTCTTCACGGAGGCTTCAGGGACGTCGCTGACCTTTGTCACATAGAAAGCCCCCTACTTCTCCAGCAAAATGTGTTTATTCGGGAACAGCAAAGAATTGCAGTTGGGGCCATGTGGTCTAATGGTGACCGACGAGCCAGGCCAGAGAAACAAATGTGAAGAACGCTCTTTTATGGACGTGAGAGGGGCCGTTGTAAATGAAGAGTGCATAGTAAATGTAAACATCCTGATTCAGGGCTCGTGCACCTGGAAGACAGCAGCCGATCCCCACAACATCCTCTTATTATTCAGGAGTCATTCCTTTGAATTAAGTCCCTCTCCTGCCACCCTCTTTTTTTTTTTAAAGATATGTTTATTTGGCCATTATGACATTAACCCATGAAGCCCTTAGCTCAATAATACAGATTTTTATTTTTAAAGAAACTGGGGTGCCAAAGAGGAGAGGTCAGAGGGAGCACATGGAAAAGGGAAAAGTGGGAAAAGGAAGCCTACTGAGGGCTTCTAGAAAGCACTGGCCAATTCTCGATAAGGAACTCCATGAAAAATAACCGAGACGCAGGGACGAAGTTTGCCTGTTTCGCAGTTTTGTTTGAGGTGAGCCTTTTCAGGCTCTGAGAGCTGGTGATTTTATTTTCCTACCTAGGAAGATGCTAAACTTCCAGTGTAGCCTCAAATTAAATGATGATATAATCTGAAAGTCAATTCTTTTTAGTATTCTATTCAGTTTTAAAACTTTTTTGATATTAAAAACTGAAACATGATAAAAGAATGCACTTAGAATGAGTAGATTTAGTTTTCTTTCTAAAAATGGGTAGCTCAGCTTTTCTTAGAAATAATGAAACTGTGTTAAATTCCAAATACAAAACAGTATTTGCCCTTGCTTGCTATCTTTCGTCTAACCAAAAAACTACTCCTAACATAACGTAGAGCACTGGTTCCCACACTTGGCTGATGATCAGAACACCCGGAGAATTTAGTACAGATCCCCAGGTACCGCTCTTAGATGGTGCGGT
This sequence comes from Pteropus medius, assembly GCF_902729225.1. Lineage (NCBI taxonomy): Eukaryota > Metazoa > Chordata > Mammalia > Chiroptera > Pteropodidae > Pteropus > Pteropus medius. Next base: position 2,443,422 of record NW_024348304.1, read on the forward strand.
ATGGACGTCCAGGAATGGGGCCCTGGGAATCTATATTTTTAAAAGTTGTTCGATACACTGGCAGATCTGAGAACCTGGCCATAAAACCAATAGGGATTTACGATACTTGGTCTTATGGTTTTATCGCAGCCTCTCACTGAATGCACTCCCATAATGGTTTAAGGTTATAATGCCCTCCTTGCGGGCTGTTTCCTGTTGGTTAAGGACCAGCTGGAAGAAGGTATCTCTAAGCATCTTTCGATTCAGACTGCCAGTAACCACCCACCTAAAGATACGCCTGCGGTTCAAATCCTAAACTTCTCTGCAAGGAATACTGCACTCTTAGGTTGTCTTAATTGCATTCCTTTTCTAATGCATCTCTCAAACGCCGCAGTTGCTCTAAAACAGAAAAAAACAAACACAAGGATTAAAAGCGGATGCGTCCGCCGGAACCAACAGAAGCAAGAGGCTCTCGCTGGGTTTTGCTGCGTGGTCTATTTGCGTGGCAGTGATTTGTACCAGGTAACGTGAAGGAGGTGGCCCTCCCGTCCTTTACCGTGCTGCTGAGTGATTCGTAGGGAGTCACTCCCCTCAAACTCCTCTGCCAGCAGAGTGCTTGCACCTACGCGTCCCCTGAGCCAGGCTGGACAGCCACCGCCTTCCAAACCTGTCCCCGGCGCTCAGACTCGGTCTTGTTACCAAGCAACTGAGTTCCATTTGCCAATTGCCACCATTTCCTTCTCAGAGTATTATAGGCCTTATTATTAACATTTAGTTCAGAGAAATTGCTGTCATTATGTGAAGTAACTTCCTTTAGAGGTTATTCATTAACCTTAGGTATTTTACTGTGTAATTATAATTGCCAAGTGCCGCAGGTCTGGAAAACCTTTGAACTCCTCAAGGCATTAGGGGATGGCAGGAAGTTTCTTCCTTTCCCAGTTGTTTTAATCCGGGAGGTGCCCCATTCCCTTACACCCCCACCCCCCCAGAGGTATCCGCCTGCCTCGTGGGCTAACTCCCCCACCCGCTTCCTCCTGCGAGGGGAGCTCCGGAGGAACTTGGCAGCGAGTCTCATTTCCCCAGACGCTGCAGACCAGACTCAAACCGTTCCTCCTTTGTCCTACGGAGAAGCGTGGGGAGATTCAGAGGGCCCATGTGGTCGGCGGGCCCCCTCGTGCACGCGTGGGGCTCGGTGAGGGCCTCGCACAATACCTGGAACCGTGCGCTGCGCCCAGCCTTGCTCCGGCGCAACGGGAGGTGGCATCCATTGCTCACTCGATGGCTCTTCCAAAACCATCTTTCACTCGCTGGCTTGGCAGGGGCCAGGTGTGCGGTCCGTAACGCGCCCATTACAAGCCGCGCTCCGCAGCCCCAGCTTATACCGTGATGCCTCCGCTTTGCCCCATGACGGCGCGGTGGCCAATGAGTCGTCCCCACCCGGGACCACTTCACGTATGGATTTCACGTATGTTTCAGGCCAGGAAAAAAAAAAAACACCCTCCTCCTCTTTCTGTTTCGAGACAGTACCTGGCGCATTTCTTCCCTCCGCCGCATGCGCCGGCAGCACGGGCGCCCCAAAACCAGGAAACCCGCTTCCGTCCTCCCAGGCTGCTGGTTTCTGCACCGGGTCTCCCCAGCGCCCGGCCCTGCCCAGCGGGGAGCGCCCACATCCAGGTAACCTGACTCCCGCTGGGTGGGGCGGTGGCCACGTGACCGTCCCTGCCCCCACCAGGGGCGCGCGCACCGCAGCCGGAACACACGGGACAGGTGAGCCCGGAACATGGGAACAGATGAGCCCAGGAACACGGGACAGGTGGGCCGGAACACGGGACTGGGTGAGCCCGGAATATGGGACAGGTGAGCCCGGAACACGAGACAGGCGAGCCCGGAACATAGGGACAGGTGAGCCCGGAACACGGGACAGGTGAGCCCGCAACACGGGACAGGCGAGCCCGGAGAGCGCGCATCCGAGTCGGAGAGCCCGTGTTTAGGAAAAGGGCACCTGCTTCTGCGCGGGACAACCTCTCCCCTGGTCACGCAGCGTGGAAGGGCATGGCCGGCCGGGCTGGGGCTCTGCAGGCTGCAGGACAAAGGCCACCGATCCTGGGAGGAGAAGGCGGAGCGGGCTTTATGGGGCCGCTGCGCAAGCCGGGGCCCGCGGCTTCGGGGAGGGCGCAGCGCCGGGGCTGCCGGCCTGTCCCTGTCAGTCCCTCCTCTGTCCCCTGGCTCTCGTCCCTCCCTTGCCCTTGACAGCTCTCTTCTTTGATCTGTGAAATGGGAGAAAATGGGGACCCTTTGATAATCTTGGAAAGGCTCAGGGATTTGCCGCTTCTTCCCTGCGTGAGAGGCTTCTAGGGAGAGTCTTGCCTCTGCTGTCGCATGGAACCCGGGACCTGGGCCTGCTCTTCCGAAGCCCGTTAATCAATCATCCAGCACCGGGAGCCGCGAGTCGGGATGCCGCGGGCGGTGGAGAAGACGGGCCTACGGTCTCTGCCTTTAAGCCGCTGACAGTTTAGCCGGGGTGATGGAACATTGAGGTGTAAAGCATGACAACGGCCAACGTTTACTGAGTGCGTCCCACGTGCCAGCCTCTACGTGGCGCTCTCTTTTATTCCTCCTGAGGCCCCGTCGAGTGGGTGATCTATTATCATCTCCGTTTTGTAGACGCTTCGGCGAGCTCCTTTGCCGCGGGTCACTCCGTGTGTGGCTGGCAGGCGGTGCGCGCAGGTCTGGCGCACTCCGCGGGCGCAGCTGCGTTTGCCAGCCCCCATCTGGGTACCGTCTGAGGCGTGCGGCCAGCGGGCAGGTGCATGTGGCCGCAGCCTCCCCACTCCGACGCCGGACGCTTCTCCCTGCCCTCTCTCCGGAGAGCGAGGAGACTGCCCGCGGTCGCCCCTGGGGACATTTTAGCCCCCGCTGCCGTTTGGGACACCACACAAGGTCTGTTTCTCCCCCTTACTGTCTTTCCATTCTTGACAATCACTGCCCAGTTTATTTCTCCACGGGCAGCGTTAGCCCAGGACATCCATCTTGTCTTCTGTGACTTTATTATTCCAGTGGAGAGAAAGGACCTGATTCGAAACAGTCCAGGGTTTAAGGTATACGAGGCGGGACTTCGCCTCAGTGGGTGGGACTTGCGGTCTAAGTTCCTTCCTGGGACATTCAGTGACTCGTTCCCTCATCCCTTCGCCCGAAGCGCTGCCCTTCCTTACACAGTCACCTACAGTCAGGCTTCTCACCAGTTCCCCAAAGCCAGGTCTAGAGCACAACTTCTCCACTCGTGACGACGGAGGACCAAACAGTCGTGGTTTCCCAGGGAAGCCGGCATCCCGATGCTTTTTAATAGTGTGAAACAGCAGCCAACAGGGTTTTATGAGTGTCATGGGGAGACACATCCTTTGACCTGGTGTATAATCCCACAGCTCCGGACGCTGGGCTAATTACGGCAGCTCCCTTGGGCATGGGTCTGAATGGGAAACATTCTAGCGTTCAGAACATTCCAGTCTGATGGGAATGGACCCCACTGCCGCTGTCCTTCATGTCATATCCCCCACGGACCGGAATTGAGGAGGCCTGGCAGTCTTTGCTCAGAATAATTCCAGAAATGTGGGGGATCGGGAAACCTACTGCCCTTAGTTTTCCTTTCAGTGAGGCCTCTCGTGCCTCACCCATTGGACAGGACAGAGTAGGCCCTGGGAGATCTAGGTCCTCCTCCTGGACAGCCTTGGGCCGACCAAGCATGCCGGTTCTCACCCAAGGGGGCCTGTTCCCTCACTTTTAAGAAAAATGAAACAAGAATCTGGATCAAATCAGCAGTTCTGCTTTTATCCTTGACACACTGGAGTTTTGTGTAAGAGACTCGTTTAAGACATGGAAAGGGAGATGCACTGCAAACGACCGTTATTAACCCACCGGCCCCAGGGGCTCGGGGGCGGCAGCTCTGACATCTACGATGCTCTTAACGGCGTTTGGTGGCGATCCTGCTTCTTGGAATCACAGCTTCTTCGTCTGGCTGGCTGATATCTTGCACGAGGGGAAGGAGTGGAAGGCAGGACTGAAAATGAAGAGTGTTGGTGGGGATTGGGGATTGCGTGGCTGCCAGGCCAAGGAGTCTGGATGCCGTTTCCTTGGAATCCAGGAGCCACCGATGCTCTTGAAAGCGCGGTTTCCTCGGTTATGATTTGCGGAGTAAGAGACCTGAAAAATGGTGGCTTAAGCGCAGAAGCGTTATTCCTTCCGTAAAAGCCTCAGGACGTGGGCAGATCCTCGCAAGCGTGTGAGGGCCACGCGGTCGTCCAGGATCCAGGCCCTCCCGGGTTTGCTGCTGCTTCTGACGCGGCTGAGCAGCCTTTCATTTCCATGGTTACCTCGTGGTCCAAGGTGGCTGCTGGACTCTGCACACAGGCTACGAGGAGGGAGAGCGGGTGGTCCAGGGCACGTGGCCCGGCGGAGTCGGCTCTGCTGAATCAGCCTCCTCGGTGGTCGCACAACTCAGCTTTTTATATCTCATGGGCCAGAACTTGGTCCCATCGCCAAGCCCAGGTTCAGGGGAGGCTGCAGCGTGTGCAGTTCATTCTGGGCAGCGGCGTGACTAGCTCAAGTCCGGGTTCTGTTAGCGAGAGAAGGGAAAACGGCCTGGGGAGGCCGCCTGTGGCCTCTGCTGCAGACGATGGTGGGGACACGGGCCTGGAGCCATCTGTTCGGCGGCCGTGGCGGTGGACAGGCGTTCCGGGCGTGGAGGGAAGGGGGGCCTGAGCCGGAGCTGCCCTGGGAGAGAGGAAGGGGGAGCAGGGCCAACGGGACTGCCTGCGCGCACGGGATTTGGTCAGCTGGGCGCGAGGGACTAGGAGGATGCAGAGACCACACCCGGTTTTGGAGCCATGTGAACTGGGTGCTGCTGATGCCCGTGGCTACAATAAGGGGGTTGGAGGAGGAGGAGCAGTTTTAGGGGAGGGAGTCGGGGATTAGAATCCGGCGTGTCCAGTTTGTGGTGGCACTCCAGGGCTGGAGCTTGGGGGCGGGGGGAGGGGTTCCAAGCAAATATGCAGCTCGCCTAGGACGTCCTAACGCCTGAGATGCTTTTTGGGGCATCCGAAGTTGTTAGGGACATTCTGTTAACCAATAGGGTTACCCCTTCTCTGCTGAACCCGAGCTCCATAGATGCCCTTTCCCACCACGGGGCTTAAGGGACCCTTAGAGTTACTGGCAAGGAGGATCCCGCTGTGACCTTCCACCTGGCGAGCTCAAATATGGGCAGAGCACAGACTCTTTAATTCCAGTCCACACACATTTCTTGGTAGCCGACTCCCCTATTGGCCTGCAGCTCTGAGCCTCCACCTGGCCCCGCGTGACCTTCTCTGTCTCGGACCCACAGTTGGGGCGGCCCAGACATATGCAGCACCTCTGGCCCAGGACAGAAACTTGCAACGACATCGTGGAGGTGAGGGCCCAGTCGGGTGGGGACTAGGGACAGACGGCAAGGTCAGTAGTCAAGGTTGTCGGGCATCGAGGATCAAGGCGAGGGGTCATGAGCATGGAGCATGACGCCCTCAGCACGTCTTGCCTGGGTAAAAGCAGCTCCTGAAAAGAGACACTTGGGATAACAGTCGCCAGTGAGCGGTCCCAGCCTGTGCAGAGTGCGCAGCGTGGGCCCGCGCGCCCGGCACGGAGACCTAGGTCTGGCAGCACTGGCGTCCTGCCTTCTGGCCGGAGCCGCTGCTACTGAGGAGTGTGTGAGCGATTCTGAGCACCGGTCCTTTATTTGTGAGCTTTCTCCCTCTTTCCGGAAGCTTTCGGGATCTTCTCGGTTTGACATCGAAGCGCTTTGCTGTACATCTTTCATTATTCAGTGCGCTGCCCACTTCATAGGTCCTCGCCTGTGTCCTTTGGGGCGTTTTCCCATGTTATGTCTTTGATCGTGCCTTCTGTGATATTGTCTCTGTTTTCTCGTTCTAGAAATTTTATTAGTCACGTATTGGAAATCCTAGACATTGTTTCTGTCCTATTTTTTCTCCTTTTGCTTTTTACTCTGTGGATCTTGGTATTGCCTTCTTGATAAGGCCATTAAAAGTTTTTTTTTCCTATTGTCATCGAAAGGATGGTCCAGTGAGAGGAGGTGGGGACGGAGCAGGTTTTTCGGCACCGGGACCCAGGTGGGAAGTGTCCCTCCCGCATCCCCCTCACTCGCAGCCGCTCAGCACCCATGCGGCTCCAGGCTTCTCTGTGGCTGGGTGCACCTGAAGTTCGTTGGCTCCTTGGATTTCTGCGTGGAGATGGAGGTGTTCCTTGCACACTCAGCCCTTCCGGCTTTCTGTGTCTCTGTGGCTTAGCACAGGTGTGTATGCTTCGGGTCAGCAATATAACTAAGAAATCGAAGAAGCGGATGATTGCAAGTGAATAACCGGATGCTTTTAGTACACGCAGAGCGGTGTCCTTTCTACGCAGGCCGATGATGATTTCGCTGCGTGGCTCCAGGCGGCCCCTACCTCGACGGCTTGAACGAAGTTCCTCTTCTGCAAGAAACTCCAGTGTTTGAATGCTTTCCCTTGAGCGTCGGAGTGACGTAACACAAATTTAAGAATGCGCGCCTGTTCCTCGAATAGAATTTGAGCCCTTTAGCAGAAGAAACCGCAGCGATCTTCTGCAGATGTCCTTCTCTCGTGATCGGCCGCGACACCACATCGCTTCGTCTGCTTTCCAGGCGGCCTCTCGCTCAGTTTTGCCTTTCCTGAGTCCTCGTTCTACTCATCTCTCTCCCTTGGTGATTTTCAAAGTGTGGTTTGTGGGTATCTAGCACCAGAAGCACTTGGGGCCTGACCAGACCTGTGGGGTTGGCACTGCTGGGGCGAAGGGGGGTCCCGAGCAGTCTGCCTGCTGGTCAAGCTCTCCTGGGGATGCCCTGGCACACCAGAGTTCCAGACGCGTGCCTCCCATCTGCCACAGCCACCGAGCCCAGCGCCGACTCTGCTGCGCGTCCTAAGCCCGTTCTCTTAGGGGGTTTGGACGCCCACAGGCTTCATTTTCCTGCCAAGCACCAGGGCCCCCTCCAGCTCTCACTTCTTATCTGGAAATCTGCTGCTTCCAACAACTCACAGGGACTCTCCTCTGTGCCCAGTGTGGCCACTCACACCTGCCATCTATTGGCACCACACCCCTGGGATTTGGGTGGTGTCTCCCAGGTCACTTTTAGATGACACAGAGCCTGACGGGGATACATATGGTAAGATTTGCTTTGTTAAAGAAAATCCTAATAAACGCACATTGAGTAAGTAGGTGGCTGCCAGGGCGATTCGCCCATGCGTACTGTCTCTGTCGCCAGGAGGTGAAGTCTGGCTTTGTTGTTCTTTCTCGAATTACTTCTCCTAGAGCCAGTGGGAGGTGGGGGAGTTCAGTATGAGCACGCAAAGTGGAAAAACTGTGGGAACCCCCCCAGACGACGACAGGGCCAGCCAGGAGTGCCCCCGAACGAGGCTTTGCCCAGTAGCATTTCTTTGGGAACTGAGAGGTGTTCATTGACTGTTGATTATTGCTGATCTGGGTCAGTCGGGGGTCAGGAAGGCAGGGAAGGGGGAAGCTGCGGGCTTAGAGGTGAATTAGGCAGTTCTACGAATCCATGCCGGGTCTCCAGGGAGAACACAGGGCGTTAAAAAACACGTTTTGGGGATTTTCTTGGTCAGATGATCGGAAGAGTGGGTGGCCGCACTGTCCACACTCTGCACACGAGACTATGCAAATGTCACGGGGAAGAACCCCACCGTGAGGACATCAGGACGCCTGGGTCACTGCCGGCCGGAGAAAGGAACGTTTGATCTACCACGAGCGGCCTGGAGGCCTCTCCCCCCGCTTCACAGGTCACTGCCGGGTCCCAGGGGAATGGGAGACAGGCCTGTTTTCCTAGGTGTCTACCCTTTAGTTTCATCTGTCTCTCGTGGACCTCTTAGTTTTACAATGAGTCAGTTTATTTGCTTGTGCAAATTGAGTTTTCTTAGAGAGAACGAGAACAGAGCTAGAAAGAGGCCAGTGTGTTATTTTCTCTTAGGGAGGAGGGACAGCTATGGGACTGGGCAGGGCGGAGGCTGTTCATACCAGGACAGGCCTCGCTGTTGGTTTATTTTAATACCGTGAGCAAAGTCGAGTGGGGCAGAAAATGGAGCAGAGACATATCGCCTCCCTTGTCGGAGGTGGAAAGATCTGCAGGGTTTACAAGCTAATTACTTTTGGATTCCCTGGGAGTTCAGAGAATTTGCTTAGCAACTGGCTTGACCAGCCCCTACCACCCCCACTGCCTTGCTCCCCACCCCCCGCCCCCCTTTCCTGCACTTACCAGCGGGGCTGATGGAGCGGTTTTTGGACAAAACAAAGACTAAGCATTTTGTGAAAACGATGCCAGTCTTTTCCTCGATGGGACCTGAGCCTGTAACCCAGTCCAACAAAACGAGGGCAGAACAAGCCAAGAAAAACCTTTTTAAGAAACGGCACAGGCCGTAGGAAATCGTGCTGGTCAGGGCTTGTTTCGCGGGCCCAGGGCCTCATTCCAACCTGCTGCAGTCGGCTCTGGGGCGTCTGTGGGGACGCCCAGTGCGGGGCCCCTCGGAGGAAGGGAGCGTTTACAGTCCTGTTTGCCTGGGCTCTTTGCCAGGGGCTAAGTTCAAAGTGCAGTTTCCAGTAATTTGCTGGGCCTTCTCTGGGTTGGATAGGCCAGGACAGAAGCCTGCAAGCCCGAGTAATATTTCCTGATTTCTGTCATTTCTTAAGAAGACAAGGAAGGGTGCGGAGGGACTGGGGCTCGAGGACTCGTGTTGGCTCCAAGCACGTGGGGCCTCTCCCTTTCACCTCTCCCCCTGTAGGGCCCTGGGCCGCCTGGCACCGGGCAGAGTGGACGGGCTGCCTCCCCGGGCCCAGGCGAGGAGCCTCTCCATTGATTCACGCACACTCGTGCTGTTTGGAGCTGTGAAGTCGTCAGGGGATGGTGACAGGCTCTTGTTTTCTCGTACCTGTAGCGTGCAAGTGATCGTTTTCATAATCCCGCCCTCCCCGCCGCATTTGTTTCCTGGCATTAAACACGTGGGCTTGATTCAAGGGAAAAAGAGCTACAAAGAGAAGGTAGGTTTTACGCCTCTCTCCAGAACCCCTCACTCCCTCAGCCTCCCCCTTCCGGATGTGAAGGGCAGGGCCCACCCTCCTGCCGTTTCATCTCCGTGTGTCCCTCCCTGCGTCTCTCCAAGGACTCGACGCGTCATCATTCCGAACGAATCCTTATTAAACGGAGGGGCGGTTAGCGGTAGAATCTCATTTCAAAGACGTGTTTGATAGAACGATTTCTATGCCAGGCGGAGGCTCACGGGAGGCCGCTTTATTGGTTTGCTTACAACTCGTTTTCCACAAGCCCTGTGTTCCAGAATGTCTGCTCTGGTCCCCACAGCGGCCACCGTTGACTCGGAAGGGACCCGGCTGGGAGGCGTTAGGGGCAGCGGGAAGAAAAGGCGTGGGAGGCAGAGCTTCACTCTTCGAGATTCTTCAGCCCTGGCATCGAGTTGTGATCACCTTCTCACAGTCCCCCCACTACCTCCGACATCCTTATGTCCACGAAAACAAGAGCAGACCAAACCCCAGGAGAACACACAGGGGCGGGGGTGGCGGGAAGGGTCTGGGCAGGGCCCGAGGGCGTCACTTCTTTCTTCCCCCGCCCCAAAGTTCCGTCTCCCAATTCCTTAGTTTTCCCTCCACACACGTGTTTTCATTTGCTGATTCACCTCAGAAATACTGACTGTGTGAGCTGCTTCTCCACAAGCCTGGAAACTGGAATCATACCATTAAGCATTATAAAGTAATTCCGCTGCCATAAAGCCATTCGAGGCTGGGGGTGGTGATTGAGTGGACGCTGGTGGCAGTGGGGAGCAGAAAATTTACTATAATAGGTGTTTTCTGTGTCTGTTTAAGAAATGCAAGCATAAAGCTATGTTGGTATGAAATGTTATTTAAATATTTTCGTTACAAGATCTGTGCCATTTGAAACCATCTAAATACAGGTCTATCTAAAGCCAAAAGAACTAGTTAAATGTTTTAAAAAACATGGAAGACGGTCTGGTGGTACGGACTTGTAGGACACAGATAAATGAGTTTGCGTAATTTTTCCCCTTTACCGAATTGACTATTTTTGGAAAACTTATGTAAATGAATTATTTGTTTCTGCAATGTAGAATGAAAGAAGAGTCTCAGATATTTTAGTAGTCTTTAGTTACCATTAACAAAAACACAAACAACTTATGACAAATCGTCTCTAAAACCAGGCACCCGGCTCCCGGGGCACTGTCAGCGGAGCGGAGAACAGACAAAAAGTTGATCCTGAAAATTCTTCTCGCCCGATGACTTCTCGCACCCCGGCGTAGTGAAATTGCGTACGTGAGACTCTCGAGTGGAGTAAAGACAGCTTTCCCCTCATCGGACAGCCCTCCCAAGGCAGGACGTGGCCTTCCCAACACTGTCCGACTCTCATGCGTCGCTGTCCAAAAGGAGGCAGACACGCCTGCAAACGCCAGCCGGGACTCGGCTCTAAAACACGAATCACCGCCTCTGGCTCCTGTGCGCGCGAGTGGCTGGGGGATGGGAGTCACAGACGCCTCCGGCGTCGGCAACGTTGAGCCTCCGGCGTTTGTGGCGCCACGTGGGCAGGTGCGCCTTGTCAGGGGCCACCCGAAGGCCCGTGGTATGTACCCGTTGTCATCTCCGTCAGGCCCAAAGGGCTGAGCTCTCACTTGGTGGGTGGGCGGGAGCGAGCTCCACACACGGGATAAACTGCTCAGCTTTTATGTGACTCTTGTTGGTCATGCGTGACTCTTGTTCGTCATGCGTCCTGGTGGATACAGCCAGTAACTCTTGTCAAGCGATCAGCGTTTGGTACCTTGTGCAAAATGGACTGCTAAACAAAGTCACCCGAGGGTTTGATGAAAGTGACAAATGCAGGTCTAAGAAAATGAAAGTTCTTAGCCAGAAAATATTTTATACAATTTTTAATCCTGTATTTTTAACCTCGTTAATGAGTCAGTTAGGCTTCTGGAATGCACTGTCCTGCATGTGAGGAGGACTGTTACAGGCTATAGTGATGTTTAGGAATTTGAGAATTGGTGTGTGAAATAAGTGCTTGGGGTCACAGATTCAGTTTTTCGTTTTTGCTCTGCTGAGGATATCTTGGAAACAATTTTTTTAAGACGACCATGCTGTAGGAATTAATAAATGTTAATTCTTTTGGAATAAGCACGATCACAGCCTATAACATTTAAATGAGTGAGGTAAACAATGTGTTTACAGTAAGCCGCGAGCAGCTACGTAAATGAATGGGCATCCCGTGATTAAAGAAATTTAAAGATTAAAAGCATTGAGAGGCAATTATTCCTATTGCAAAAGCACTCTCTTCAGGGCGAGGCGGGTTGGCTGCAGGTTACGTGTCAGGTATGGGTGGTGTTTCTTCCAAGAACGTACAGACCACTCCCAACTCCTCCCTTCTGAAAGAAAAAGAGGAGGCAGATAATGGAATCCTCCCAGCCCACACCTGCTTCCTCTTTTTCTTTCGGACCCCTTTCTTCCCATTCAGTCCCGAAGCAACGCAGCAACGGGGTGGGAGAAGACAAGGAGCTCAAATGTAAGGAATGTCCTGTTTCACACACATTACCTCATTTAAATCTCGCCACACCCTCTGAAGCGAGGTAATGATAACACCCCATCCTGCAAATGATGCTCAGAAATATTAAGTAACTTGCTCTGAGTCACACAGCAAGAAGGTAGAGGGATTTACATGCAGATGTGTGCACCCTCTTCCCCTCTCGAGGTCTGACTACACCGTCTCATAGGTAGTGAGTTCCCCTGATACGCCGAAAAGTATGGCTGAATGAAGGAAAGCATCGTATACGGCAAGGAACACTTGGTTACTTTTCATGAGTCTGCGGATGCTGGAGTTCAGAGGTCCCGCTTACAGTAAATGCACTTCCAGAAAAGCTACTCTTTCAATGCACGTCACCTTATTCTTTCTTTTCTGAATAATTTCAGACATCTTAGCCAAAAAGCTATAATTTTAAATTTATCACTATGCTATCCTTATGAAAACTTTCAACTTACTCCCTCCCCAAACATGTCTAACATCACCATTACCTACTGACTGTGGATTGAAATAGCAAATCGTTATGATGTCTGAATTCACATCCAAAGCACACTGGTTTTCTTCCAGCGTCCCCATATTTATTATTGTTAAAACATATAACTTTTAAAACTCAAATGGTTTTCCCAAGCCAATTCTCTAATCACAGACATAAATTTCACTCCATGAAGGAAAGGAAAACAGGCAGTATGACCAAAATTAGGGATACGATCAAATTTCAAGGAAGGGGAAAAAAAAGAAAGATCAGGCATGGAATTCTTTCCATCGCTTTTGCTCGTGAAACACGGTTAGAACAAAGCCCTGCCTTCCTCCTCACAGAAAGCATGAGGTCGCATGGAGGAGTGGGGGCTGCCATCCCTCAGGCTGATTCGGCAAGGGGCGGGGGTGGGTCTCTGCACCTGCATTTTCTCTCAGGAAACACCCGTTGCATATTGATGAAGCTTCTAAATTATGACAGTCCCTGAGAATTGTGATAACCGGGCACTATAAATAAGGAAAGGCCAGCTATGGATGGCGGACTCTGAGGTATTCTTTTGATGGCTGCTACTAAAAATACCTCCACCCTCGAGGCTTGCTTTTTAATGTTTATCGAGATTTTTCTCTACAGGAGTCTCTTTTCATCTTTCAGACTTGCTATTGTTTGAAGCTCAGTAGTGCTCGACCGTCTTTTATAAATGTTAATTCTTACTATCTGCATTAAGAGCCTGGGACAAGACAGGTCCCCAGTCTTACTGTTACCCAAAGTGGCGCAGCTGTCCAGGGCCTTTCCCTCCAGTCAGCGGTGTCATCAGCTGCCCTGTGGGACCACCAGAGGTCTCAGCGAGGGGCATCCGGGTGGTGGGGCCCAGAGGCGGTGTTGGGAGAGAAGGAGCAGGCCCTAGGGGTGACAGAGGCACAGGTGGCACTGACCTGAAGGCTCCACTTCTTGGGAGTGGCAGGTAGAGTGTCAAAATGGTGACAACTGGAAGATTGGTCAGTCTTCATAATCTATTTAGCTGCCGTATGTATGTGTTGGGGCGGGGGTGGGGTGGAGTTATGCTGGGCTCCGCACTAGGAAGAAAGAATAACAATTTCTCACGAGCCAATCTTAAGGATTCGAACGCCCAGAAACTCCATGCTAGGGCTTCATCCAAGTCTGTGGACCCTAAAAATTATCAAAGCGGATGTTGAAATGTTTACCCTGTATCAGAACAACCCACCGAGGCGGTGACTATTTGTATCATTCCTACGTGCAGGTGGGGACGGCAAGTTACAGAGAGGCCACACAATTGCTGGAATCTGCCCAAGATTACATTGCTCTGAAGCAGCTGAATTGGGATTCAAACCTAGGCAGTTTGGCTTCAAAAAAAATTTAATTATGGCACATTTCAAACATACACACTAAAGTAGAGAGAATGGGGCGATGAACTCCTGTGGACCCATCTCCCAGCTGCGATGATTAACTCATGGCCGGTTCTGGGTTTTTTTCTGTATCTCTTTCTACTTCATGGTCTCCCAGCCCCGTTTCTGGATTATTTCCAAGGAAACGCAGACATCCTATCATCTCATCAATAAATATTTCAATAAGTATTGCTAAAATCATAATGGCTTTGAAAAAAACTCACTCTCTTTTTCATAAGATACACTGAGTACCTGTTGTCTTTCTTCTAGTGACGTTAAGAGCTGTGAATATCTTTGTCCGCATCTGCGATAATCTAATTCTAACGTTTCTTCTTTACTTATTTGCTGGAATTCTTATTTGATTATCCTGATGTACAGTTTGCACAGGGCAGGCCAGACAGATGCCAAATCTACAAACATCTCCCTCTCTTTTCATTCTTTACTAGTTGCAATGAGTCGGTTTCTGAACATCAGCCAAAGCTGATCACTTAAGTTTTAAAAAAGTATCATAATGAACTTATGGATCTTTAAACATATGTGATATTTATTTGATGCTCAGATTGTTTTGTTTTGGTCAGGGGGATGCTCCTTTAAGTTACACTCATGAGTCCATCGGTCATCTTCAACATCTCCCCTTCTTTTGCTTGTATAAAACATTCTAGGCTCACTTTGTATATTTCTTGTCTGTAATTAGGTCTTTTTCCAAGGAGCTGGAATTTCCAAGGAGCTGAAATGGTATTTAGAGACCACCACCTGGATATGAGGGGTGCTTATCACTGCTGGATTGGTCACTGTTTTGTCCTTCCTTCTTATTGCCTCTCTCCTCCCTCCCGCTTTCGTTTAAAGAGAAACTAAATAAGTTCTTACTGATAATTATGTATTCGTTTTCTCCTTTCATATAAGATATGTAACTAAAAATAGTTTCAGATTAATAATATAAAATATTATTATTAAAATATAATTATAAAAATAGTTTGAATTAATTTTGCAGTTTTTTCATGAGTAGAAAATACACCACTAAGGATGTACAGTCAAATTATTGTCTTTTCTTACTATGGTAAAATTGGCATACAACATTATATATATTTCAAGTGTACAGCATCATAATTCAAAATTTGCATGCATTATGTAGTGACCACCACTGATCACCAAGGCCAGTTACCATCCATCACCATACACTTGATCCCCTTTACCCACTTCGCCCTTCCCAGAATCCCCTTTCCTTCTGGTAACCACTCATCTATTCTCTGTATCTGCGAGTTTGTTTTTTTTTTTTCCAATTTATCTAAAAGTTTTTTTTAAAACATATATTCCACATACAAGTGAAATCATAAGCATTTATCTTCCTTGGTCTGACTTAATTCACTCAGCATAATACCCTCAAGGTCAATCCAGGTTATTTCAAATGGCAATGTTGCCTTCCTTATGGCCGATTAGTATCCCGTTGTATATGGTACTGTATCTTCTGTACCCATTCACCCAGTAACAGGTTGTTTCCATATCTCGGCTATTGTAAACAATGCTGCAATAAAGATGGGGAGCATTTATCTTTTTGAATTAATGGTTTTGTATTCTTCACATGAATACCCGGAAGTCGGGTAGCTGGGTCACATGGTAGTTCTCATCTTAATTTATTCGGGAACCTCCACTCTGCTTTCCATAGTGACCACACCAGTTTACACTCCCACCAGCGGTGCACGAGGGCTCCCTTTTCTCCGCATCCTCTCCGACACTTGTTATTTCTTGTCTTTTTTGATAATAGCCATTTTAACAGGTGTGAGGCGATAGCTCATTGCGGTTTTGGTTTGCATTTCCCAGATAATTGGTGATGAGCATCTTTTCCGTGCCCATTGGTTATCTGTATGTCTTCTTTGGGAAAATGTCTATTCAGATCTTCTGCCCATGTTTTAATTGAGTCGTTTGTTTTTTATATTGTTGGGTTGTATGAGTTCTTTATCTATTTTAGATATTAACCCCTTATCAGATATATAATTTACCAATATCTTCCATTTACACTATGTGGAATAAAGTACTAGGAAAAATGGTTTAAAAACCTGGAAAAATGAGCTCTAATTAAACAAAAGAAACTTAGGAAATGCCTTGGGTGATGTTAGGACAGAAAGCGACCTGATGTGAGAGAGACTGAAGCCACATCCCAGTAGAAACACTGAAGGGCGAGGCGTGATAGCCGGGCCGACAACGAGAAGCTGTGGGACTCTCCGGTTCTCAACCCTCCAGGCTCTCCTGTAGAGGACGAGACCCATCCGTCTGGGAAGGTTCTGGAAGCAGAAGCAGGCCCGGGAGGTGTTAGAAGTGTGTCACTCAGGGCTCCTCAGGGGAGCGGTGCCACTCCCGTGGGCAGCGTGGGCTGAGGTGTTTATTATAGGAATGAAACCTTGCTCGGTTGTGGGGAGTTAGGTGACGGGAAGGACCAGAGGGTAGAGCTGGAGGTCACAGAAGGAGTCATCCCCTCGAGAAAAGGCTGAAGCACTGCCTGGGTGGGCAAGTCGGAGCTGGCAGGGAGGTCCGAGAAGACATGCCCAGGTAGCTGTGGAAGTGGGGCTATGAAGGGGAGCTGGGGAGTGATTTGGGGGGAGCTGTTTCCTCTGAGCAGCCTCTGCGACCCAGTGACCGGTAGCGGGCTGCTGGGGTCTGCAGGGCTGACACAGGGGAGAAGAGCTAGCCGTGGAGCAGGGGAGAGTGAGGACAGTGGGACCAGCCAGGCTGCTCTGCACCTTCCTGTCACCATGTCTGACTGAAGACATGACCTCGGCTTCCCAGATCTTGGCAGGCTCTTCCTCAGGGGAAAAAGGAGACGTAAAGGGAGGACTTGATATCTGTCCCAGTGTGAGACCTGGGGAGGCCGTGGGGGACCACCCGCATGGCTGGGTGTCGTAGGATGCTCCAAGCAGTGGCATTCGAGGGTCATAACTGCCACGTGCATCAAGTCTACTCACTTAGCCACGTCTGGACCACTGTACTCTCCTCTTCGCCTCTGTCCCTCTTCATTTTCTGTGAACTGGGAGTCTCCATTTAGAGACTTGATCTAAATGCAGATGAGATTTTTCTTTTAAGTGAGAGTAATTCAACATAGGTACCCAGTATCTGCTGTCTCTCTCTCTTTTCGCGATGCGGGGGGTCACGGGTGATCATTCGTTCGTTTGACCCCTCACCCTGTTTGCTGTTGCCTTTTGCACACACTGTACCCAAACCTTCGTAAGCCCAGGCAGAACGGGCAAGGCCTACAGGAAAAGGACTGTGCACACATTCTCAGGAGCGCGTGTGTCTACATGTGCGTGCACCCCACGTGCGTATCCTCGTCAAGGTGAGTTATTTCTGCACTACGGCGACATAAGGCCTAGGTGACCCCAGCCGGATGCCAGCTGGGAGAGAGCAGGTCAGAGGAGGCGTAGCATCTGCAGGGAGCGTGCGTGCTGTAAACATTACAGCCCACGGAGTAAGCACGCTATCGAGTGTACTTTATTTTCATGCTGTGTTTTTGTACTTTCCCTCCCGGGAAACAGAACCAGATCTCTCCATTCACATGAGGCTGGCGGAGAAGCGGGGCGGCAGACGGTGGGGTCTGGGGAGCAGCGAAGCTCTGGGAGTTAAAGGATCGGGCATTGGTTCTCATCGGCCCCGGTGCCAGCCCAGCCTGGGGACCGGGACAAAGCGTCTTTGATGCCTTCGCTTTATGGAAGTTCATAAATACGGTTCGGTGCGGTTCATACAGGACCAAACTAGTCTGGAAGCTAAATCACCTGTGAGGTCTTGACAGAGATTCTCTTCTGTGGCGATGGAACCGACACCTTGGCTGCGGCCCGAGAGCCAGGTCTTACAGCGTCTTAAACCGTTTACCCTTTGGAACACGTTTTTATAGCCTCCCTGAGTTAAAAGGTCCCGCTTTTTTCTCTCTCATTATTTCCTATGGTTTTGGAATTATCCCCTGAAAGAAGGCTGGGGTTTTCTGCTTTATAGTTTTTTGAAACAAAACTTCTCAAGGCAGTTAGAGGTCTGACCTGTGACACGTAGCCATGGGCTTGGAAGGAACCTAGCGACGTCTTTCCGGAAAACACTGGAACCTTCCAGAGAAAGCAAGAGTCCTGTGGAGAGATGTCTCAGGGCACCAGAAACTCTTGGGATTTTTCATCCTATTTGTTCGTACATATAAATTGCCATTTTTGTGTGTAAAAATGGTTCACTATTGACTATTTCATATGGTTTGAACTCTGTAATTTGTAGATATGTGCGGCAGCCATCTTGGCATTTTGGGATCCAAGCTCTTATGCATGTGACATTAAGAGGGGACATTGTTAAGGAAAACTGGTACAAAAAGATGAGGAAAGGCACTCTATTGGAAAAGAAAATTCGAATTTCCTGAGTTAAATCAGAACCCCAAGGTCTCCTAGTACCTCCTCCGTCACTGAGAGGGGTTGGAAGGTGTACCCATGTCTCAAGGTTCTCAGATACTAATCGGAAGGTGGTTGTGTCCCTTTGTGCGCGGCGTCCCAGCGAAGGGAGACTTGGGTTGCACAGAGTCCTTCACAATACCCAGGGAAGGGTCACAGTCCAGACTGGCCTTCTGTCTGCTGGTAGCTCTGAGTTCTGAGCCATGGGGGAGCGGGGGGGTCACCACTGAGCAGATTTAGATATTTGAGTTTATTATTTCATCCACAGATAACAGGGCAAGGCCATTCAACTCTTATTTACATGATTTTTAGGAAACTAGATATTACTTATTAAAAGGCCTATTTATGAATTCCCTACGCAAAATCTAACTTCTTGGTGAACAGGAATTTGAGTCAGCTCACCAGTGCATTCACATTTGAGGATTCCGACCTAAACAGAAATATGCTAATTAACAGTTTGAGTCAGTTTTGTTTAAAAGTACTTTTTCTTCCCATTATGCTAGTCTCCGAAATTATTTTTCTCCACTAAAAAGAAACACTCGCCAAGTAGGCGATCCGTTGTAATTAGCCCCGCGCGAGGTTCGAGAAGGCCGCTCTCTTTCCCACACAGAGTCAGCATCAGTAACTTACTTTTTTTTCTCTTTTTCTCTCTTATAGTCAAGGTACTGCTCCTCTGCTTAGAGCATCATGTCACCAAACCCTTTCGCTCCAACACACTGAACATACTATAATTCTCAAGGCCTCTAGATTTCCCCTGGGGCGAGTCCTATGCGGGCGTGGGTCGTGCCTCGGCGAAGCGGGCTTTGCACCGAGGGGCCAGCGCTCTCAGACAGAAAGGCCTGGGTTCGAGCCATGGCTACCTTCAACCCCGATGGTTTGGTGACCTCGATTTGTGGGCCGTGACCTGGGAGAGTTGCTTAATTGCGCTAACCCTCCTTTTCTCAATCTATAAAAATATGAACAGTAATAGTGCCCAACACAAGGGTTCCGTGGGGATGAAGCCAGGTGCCGTGAAAGCACCTTGGGCTGCATACCTGGTACCAGGTGCCTAATAAAGGTTGACTTCATCTTCTTCAGAAGGCATCGTACCTGCGGGCGCTGGCTACACTCCTAGAGAAGTAATTGCATTTTTGGTGGTCTTTCCTCGATGAAATAGCGCGAGAACTCTTGACCGTCGTGGCAAATCATCTCCAAGTCACATTGTCGGATGGGCTGCTCTGGGGAAATCATCTCCGAGCCAGCGCCCGTCGCTATCGTGTCTGTAATAGTTGTCATGTGAGGGGAAAAAAGGCTTATTTTTCTGAGAAGGGCCGTGACTGTTATGTTGTCATTGTTGGCAAGTTTTGTGGACATAAAATTTGCAGTAATCCTTGCTGGGACCTCCTTTGCCTCCTCAGGAGTTGAGTGGCTCAGCAGTGGGGCAGTAATTTCAACATTTTGTGTGGATTTTGGTTCGTGAAGGTCCCGAGGATGGCCCTTTGTCATGTAGCCGCTGTTTGACGGTTACTTTTATGGGCTTGTAGTACTTTCTGCGTTGAGCTCACCACTCGGTGCTTGCATGTTTTTAAATGGTTGGAGCCAGTGAAAGCTTTTGGAAATAAATCTGTCTTGGGCAGTATATAGCAACTTCTCTTTGAGTAATAGCCGGTTTAAGTTCTGGTCTAACTTTCCTTTTTCTTGTCTATGGACTTTTTTGCACAAACTTTTGAAAGCTAAGAGGTTTTCGTTTTTTTAAAAAGCCCTTGTAAAGATAAAAGATACAAGATATGTGCTTGCGATCACTTTACTGAGGTTTGAGAAGAAATAAAAACAAAACGAAACAACTAAGAAGTTTCTCTGTCAAGGGTCTGGAAAGTACGATTTTTGGATAGATTTTTGAGAAACCTGTTTTGCATTAAAATACCAAATAAAACAAAATGATGGATTGTTTTGGCACCACTTAGGTTGCGCTTATGTGATGAGAACTGTACATATGAGACAGCCAGTTATGGTCATAGTTGACAGATTTTGGGTCCTGTCTCCATTTTCAGCATAGTAACATCCCAGGGGGTGAGGAGTTTTTCCAAGATTCTTATGCCAGGAACGATGCAAACTTCTGCTGTTTTGGGCTGACATTATCTTCCCAGTTATGTAGACAATCTGTACGTTGCGGTCTTGCCTGGCATAGCGAACGAGTCCCTGTGACTTTCTGTGCCAGGCGTTACCATCATGGACTTCGCCTTATTTTTTTGCAATTTGAACGTCGCCTTAAAGTATTGCTCGGATTTGAGCAAGAGGTAGGGGCAGAAGTTTTCAGGTGGAGCAGAGAACTAGGCAAGGAGAAAATGATGCAGAACATGTCCTCGGAAAAGCAATGATTCATGTAATCGGAGTATGGGTTATATCTAGGTGTTTTTGGAGAAATAATGCTCGCAAAGGTATTTCGGGGACATATTTGAAAGGCTTCGAGTGGCAGAATAAGGAACTGGTATTCCATTAACTTAATTTTTGGCAATGTGGATCAATTTCAATCTGGCGAAACACATCGGAGACACTCTTAAGGAAATCCCTAAGGAGGCCAGAGGAGAGGTGATGAGGTTTGATTGGCCGGAGGTGATGGCGGGAAGCCTGCTGAGATTGCTTCGATTCTGCCGCATTGCACTTAATACGCTTGTAACACAATGTGACACATGTCACCGATGGATCTTTCTGTCAACCTATTAACAGAAATCGATGGCCTGACATTAACTCCAAGCTTAAAAGAGGAATAAAATAAAGTCAACAAATATTTATGTTCGTTAGGTCGATGTGAGGGGACGATGTCATGACAAATTTATATACCAGATGGAGATTTAACTGGAGGATGATCCTTGAAGTCAGTCAAAACCTAATGACACCTGGGGACCGTCAACAAAATGAAAAGACATCCTACTGAATGACAGAAGTTATTCATCAATGATATGTCTGATAATGGGTTACGATCCAGAATTTATGAAGCACTCATACAACTTAATACCAAAAAACCACACGGTCCAATTAAAAAATGGGGAGAAGACCTGAATAGACGTTTCAACATAGAGGATGTACGGATGGCCAATAGACACGTGAAAAGATGCTCACCATCACTAATCATCAAAGGAATGCAAATTGAAACCTCACACCCATCAGAATGGCTGTCATCAATAAATCTACGAACAACAAGGGTCACTGAGGATGTGGAGAAAAGGGAATCCTCGTACACTGTTGGTGGGACTGCAAATCGGTACAACCACTATGGAAAACAGTACGGAGAGTCCTCAGAAATTTAAATAGAGGACTGTTTTATGACCCAGCAATTCCGATTCTGGGTATTTATCCAAAGAAATCGAAAACACTAATTTGAAAAGATATATGCATTCCTATATTCATTGAAGCATTATTTATAGTAGCCAAGATATGAGAGCAACCTAAATGTTCATCAACAGACAACTGGATGAAGAAGATGTTATTTATACACTCACGTATGATATATATATTATATATCATATGTATATATCATATACATCTATATTACATATGATTCCTATGTATACATATGATACACGCACACTCACACACACACGATGGAATATTACTCAGCCACTTGCGACAACATGGTTAGACCTAGAGGGTATTCTGCTAAGTGAAATAAATCAGAGAAAGACAAATACCATATGATTTCACTTATACGTGGAATCCGAGAAACAAAATAAACATGAACAAAACAAAAACAGACTCACAGATACAGAGAACAAACTGATGGTTGCCAGATGGGAGGAGGTATGGGGACTGGATGGAAAAAGGGACGGGATTAAGAAATACAAATTGGTAGTTACAAAATAGTACGGAAATAGGAAGGACAGTGGAAGGAATACAGTCGAGAATATCGTAATAACCGTGTATAGTGCCAGGTGGGGACTAGACCAATTCGGGGGGTCACCTTGTAAATTATGGAAATGTCTAACCACTGTGCCGTGCACCTGAAACTAATATAATAGTGACTGTCGACTACGATTGCAATAAAAATTAAAAAACAAACAAACAAACAGAAAACCCTACTGACACTTTGTTCAGCAGTGCGGAGTTTTTAACATCTATTCCCTTTTTACCTCATTGAATCTTTACAACAGTTCTGCGAGGTAGTTCCTAGTGACCTCGTTTTATAGAAACTGAGGCACAAGGAGGATAAGTACCTTGTTCAGAGGATAAAGGTGGCAGAAACCAGACTCCAAAACCACGTTGCCAGGGTCCATGTCCATTTCCTGCCATTTTTTCCCAGCTTCGGCTATACGTGAAGACCCGTTAATTTGCAATTTAATGCATGTGTTTGCTAATGGGGCCTGTTTGTCACTTTCATCGAGGGAATGTTAAAACGCCCCCAGACCTCTTTGTTTTCTGCAGACGCTTCCAAGGGCAGTAGGAGAATTGGATCGTGAGTCACTTGCTCCTTGTCGCTGGCACCAGGGAAGGAGAGAATGTCCGCACGTTTGCGTTGAACACATTCGAATGAACCCCTGTGGCACTTCCAACGGCAGGTCAGGACCTTTACACGCTGAATAAATGTTAGTCGGTGAGCACCGTTCCTGAGAATAAGAAAGATGCTTAGGAACGGGCCTTCAATGAAACATTAAATGGTCCCCTAGTGGCTTGAGACTCACGGTGCTTTTCTAAGTGCCTCATTTATGACAAGGCCCTTGGGAGCCTGAGCCCCTTTAATTTTATCGTTTGTAACATTTGATATGTTATTTGGAGTGAATGGAAAGCATTCCCTGAAGTACCTCTTTCTAGTTTCTCTCATCTTTTCACTCAAAATAGAGTTCTCGTTTTCACGTACCGTTTAATTCTCGACTTTCAACTGAGCTCGCAGAATGAAGATTTAAGGTTTATCAATGGGTTTTCTATAGAAAACCCAGTCATAAGGACACGATTTGATGAGGATGAGACCCTGGACCTCTGACCTGAGCCTAAGCGAGAGCTCGATGCCGTCCTGGAGGGCCCGGGAGGGAGGGAGTCTATTTTTCATGTGGGAGGCATGTTAACATTTGTGGTCGGAGGAGGACCAGAGCGGTTTTAAAACTCGGTTGTAAATTCATCGAGATGTGGGGTCTTGTTCCCTCTCTTTGAATCTGGGTGGACAGTTTCTGCTTTGTGCACTTCTCTGCGTGCTCTGGAATCCTGAACCACCAAGCGAGAGGTGGTCAGTCACTCCTGGCCACCATCCACAATAGGCCTCTCGTAAGTGTTCTGGCTGACAAGCCCTGCTGAGCCTGGCCTTCCTGCCACCCTGCCAGGATGTAGACACGGAAATGAAGCTGTCGTGGACCCTTCTGACGACCCCCGCCTCTAGCTGAATACCAGCAAATTCCCTACGTTGATATATACGGAGCGGAAGAATCACCCAGATGAGCCCCACCCAAATTATGGACCCATGAAATTGTGACGAGGAATAAAACGATGGTTGTTCTAAGCCACTACGTTTTGAGGTAGTTCGTTTTGCAGAAATAGATGAGTGGAATAGAATTTGGTACCAGAGGTAGGATTGAGAGAATGCCTACCTGCCCGAAGAAGTCGCTAAGAGTTAAGGGGTTGAGTGCTGACCTGCCTGGTGTCCACATGCAAAGGGAAGACTTTCTGCTGTTCTGAAAACCCCTGAATGTGTGTGTGTCTGTAAGTTACACAGCACTTAAAGACCCACCCTAGAGAGAATTAGTACTCAGATGGCTGTGTATCAGTTTGTTCTGATTTCAAATCCGCTTGCGTATGACTCGAAGTTGTTTTGATCTAAGGGTGAATTTGTGTACCTTGGGGGGGGCGGGGCACGTCTTGGAAGGATGATGTCACCAGGATCGTGCGAGCGAGGGCTCAGCAATGTGAATGTATGGAAGAGCAGCTATGATGCAACGGACATTCGACTTTAAATACCAAGAGTCCGCGGGGACTTCCCAAGAGTGTTTTTCTGGGCAAGGCTACTCTTTGCCGGAAGCGGTGAAAACCACGCACGGGCCCCGCGGAGGAGACCGTCTTGCCCGCCAACACGGGCACCTCTGTTCCGCCTGTATTGTGCTGTGGGAACAGGGGAGGGGACTTTCCTTTAGTACCGGCGGCCGGATGCCAACACTCGGTTGGCTGCTCTGAGAACCAGCTTGTGGAAAGCTGCATCTCAACTAAATTTGGCCTTTCTTTCGTCCTCCTTGGCCTGGAACAGCAGTGAAATTTGTCTATCATTGCTTTGGAGCATGGTATTCTTTAGTGGCTTATTAAGAGACATTATCCTGTATGCCGCTGGCTTGTGAAATATTATTATAAATTATAATTCCTGCAGTGAACCTGTGTCAAAGAAATTTTGGGCAAAGACGATCTCAGCCTATAAGCCTAACTTTGCCACGGATGAAGCACGGATGATTCGTCTTTCTCATTCCTCACATCCCAGAAGATGATATTCTGAATTCTTGCTGCTCGTAGCATGGCCTGAGAACCGGCAGCATCACTCTCGCTTGGGAGTTTGTTGGAGAAGCAAAGTGTCGGCCTTTGCCGCAGAACCTGCATTTATCCAGGTCCCAGGAGATTTGTTAAAGTTGGGGGAACACGGGTCTAAACATTACTGGTTGCTGTCGTCACTGCTTCTGTTACTGTCATGGCCGCTAAAACCCAAAGAAGAGCTCTCACTTTTTGTGCCATGTAGGAGTGACTTATTCCCATTGTCACACGTGATTTCATTCTTCAAATAGCATTGCAACGTAGATATTAGCATCTCCGTATGTACCCGAGGAAACTGAGGCTTAGAGCCTTCAAGGAGCTTGGCCAAAGCTGCACAGCTAGTGAACCCCGGTGACGAGGGTGGAACTCAGGCCTGTCTGTTTCAAACCCTGGACTCAATCAACCCTGAGGACCACTTGGAAGACGATCCCAGGAGATACCTGTGGGTAGGGGCATGGGGAAGCGAGGCAGGAAAAGGAGAAACAGGGGGTGCATTACCGAGCCGGAGTTCCCTGGGGAACTCTGGGAAATGCCTTAGAACAGATATCTCAGGGTTACTCCATCCGAGCCACGAGGGAGCTGCGGGATCCATATAAGCATCGGCTCTGGGGCAGCCTCTGTGGTGCCAATTCCCTGGACAGCCGAACAGGTGAACAAAGTGGGCTCAGGTGATGACAGAAAGTTCTTAGGCAAAGACATGCAGTTGCTGGTAGTTGACAGTCCAGCCAGGGGTAGGGCGATTGGCTGTGACCGAAGCAGCAACATATCGGCTGCACTGTGTTTGCCTCAATCCTATAGAAAGATTCCTGAGAGATGCATATCCCTCTTCATTTTTGTTTATTGGACCAATGATTGTGATAGAATTAAAGGAAATATTCACAAAGTTCTTGTTCTAGGATACTGGCATGTTTTTCAGATCTTAAAAGAAAATCTCAATAATGGAAAAGATCACATCGAATCATTTTATCTGAACAAGTAAGTTTTGATCTCACTGTTCTCTATGCGAACGCAGCTCAGTTTACTATATGGCGATTGAGGTACTTCCACAGGCTTTATTTCATTCAAGAAATAGGCGTCGAATAACTTGTACATGCCCAGCTCTGTGTTGGGTGTAATGGTAAGATACAAGGATACAGACAGTTTTTGTCCTGCAGAAGACGAGCTTACTGGCGAGGCAGCTGATGAAAAGATAAACAGTGAACAAGAAGTAAAATACCATTAGAGGAGATGCGACGTGCTGATGGTCACCCGAGCAGGGCCATGTTTCAGCGAGCTTGTAAGTGTGTGGATCATACCGAAGTTCACTGAGATTGTCCTCTGTTCTTACACACCTATAACTCACAGGCAGAAGCTCTGCATCGGTTCTCATGAGACTCATGAGTGGAGAGGCTCTTGGACCCTGGAATACATATTCGATAAGCACACGTTCGCTGGGAATGAGTGAGGAAGGTGTGAAAGTGTACGGCGTGAGTGCACGGATTGCCGAGAAACCCACATGTTCCCGTGGGTTTGCTCCCACGCGGAGCTGGGGTTGGAGCTCAAGGCCATCGGATTCCAAAGCCACGCCTTTGACTCTTATGCTACGCTACCTGCCAAGAAAGATGAGGATCCTAATGGATGCTTTATACAGGGGTAGGAAGCGTGTTGAAGAAGTTCTTAGTATATAATGCCCGTTACTACTCTAAGTATCAAAAACTGATTTTAGTCGGTTTAAACAGAAAAGGAACTTCTTAAAAAGATACCGAATGGTTCGTAGAATTTCCAGAAAGATCCTGGGTTTGAAGGCCATGTATCTGGGAACAATGCCCCAAGCCGTACCGTGAAAGGGACTCAGCGAAGACCCTTCCGGGCTGCTGGCCACACGACTAGACTCCCTTGCATGGGTCCTGTGGCTCGAGGCCCCGCTGTGGCCGCCTCTGGGAAGAGGATCTGGCTACGCATGCGGCCTGCTGCCCGCTTGTCCTGACAGAGCGCTAGGTGTCGCTTCCACGCCTCGGGCCGGTGACTTCAGTTCTCAGAGCCCATGCAGCGTGCCAGTCCGGGAGACTCAGATACCCTACACCTTTAGCTTCTATGATGGGCAGGGGCCTCAGGTGCTGGAAGGTCAACAGGCGACAAATGCCACAGCTAGATTTTTCTTTCTTTCGGTTTCTTCTGTTGAGCAAAATCTCCTCGTGCTTCTGGCTTCGGTTTAAATCCCACTCCCTCTGGGAAATTCCCTCGGACGCCTCTCGTCCTGGTTTTCTCTCTCTTCCGAATCTCTACGTTATTTATGGCCAGAACGAGTTACGAAAACAAAATATCTAAAAGTCGACGTCATATCATTAGACCTGAACCTCATTCTGCCGGTGAACTGTTGTGACTAGAATATCCGGTGGCATTTTTTGGATCATCAGTGGAGCAGCAGCTCGTCTGCAAGGTAGAAATAAGACTGTACGGGCAGCTTCCTTTCCTTCCATCCAACCCACTCCCCTCGTTCCGTCTTTTGCTGACCTAATAGGCAACACGTCTCTGCTGTTGCTAATGTTCCATGTCATTTTCTTGTCTCCTGAACTGGAAGGGAGTCCCGCGGAGCGGAGTGACCATCCGTAACGTGGTGCAAACAGTACGTACTTATGATTGGTTGAGAGTAAATATGCCTGGAAAATGCAACATTCGATGGCATATTTGGGTCCTTTAATCCAAGCAGGTATTTCCTCGATGCCAAAAAATCTCATTTGTAAAAACAGTAATAAAGCTGCCTCCCCTTCCTGTAAAGCCTTCTCTTCGGGTAGGGATTGACAAGGGAATACTTTCCACAGGGCCGACGAGCCTCTTAGGGTGGCTGGGTCCACGGCCCGCACAGCAAAGGGTCCGTGGATGTGTCCGCGTGTCCAGGTCGACTGCATAATCCTTTAAGACGCTTTTCAACAGATTCATTTTCACGGGACTGAGGAGCAAGTTTTCAGTACTGAACAGTCAATTTGTCAGACTTGTCCTCGTGGAGAGGCACACGTATGCTAATAATTGATGTCTACAATAAGAACTTATTTGAAGGACTGGTATCTGATTGCTCAGCAAAAATGCCTGAAATGTCTGTTACGGTTTTCTTTCAAAGAAAAAAAGTAAATGATACATCTTTTTTTTTTTTTTAGTGATGGGGGGTTATGCGCATATTCATAAAAGGAATTCTCCTTGGCGATGACAAAGAATGACCTGCCACAGTAGAAACAGGCCAGAGTCTCAAGCGCCCTGTGCTAAGTGAGGATGCCGTACTCAAAAGGCGGCAAACGGTGCGATTTCACTTTTATGACATGCGGAACCCATGTTTAGGGACAGCAAACAGCGGTTCCCAGGGGCTGGCAGGCAGGCAGGCGGGGCTGACTACGCGGGCCGGTGGGGTGTCGTCGGCCCCAGTGCTTCCTTGGCTTGGCCGTGGTGCTTCCGTGGCTGTACGCTTTCTCGAAACTCACAGAACCGTACACCTAAAAGGGTGATGTCGACGTATGTAAATTATACCTTCGTACAAAAAAAAAAAAATGAAGTTCATCCTGGGAGGGAATAGTTCCTAAGCCCTGAGAATACAGAGATCGATAGGAAGATAAGTCAGGCTGAAGAGGTGGACTGAAGGGGCGCAGCCGAACCCGAGACGAGCCGGGCCTCGACGTTTTGTAATAGAGAGGTAGCGAAGTGCTAGGGTAGCAGGCAGAAGGTTGCAATAAACTGTAACCTGTGTGTGTGTGCGCGTGTGTGCGTGTGTGTGTGTGCTCACTCATGTTTGGGGTAGGCAGGTATGTAAGCAGGGAGGGCCTCACAGAGGAAGTGACCCTTGATGGGTGAAAAAAACTTCCCCAATAAAGAAAGTTAGGTGAGGGAGAGAGAGCAGGTACCTCAAAATCACAGTGATTCCTGTGAATAGAGTAAGTGAGCAGTTACTCCAAAAATATATAGGAAAAAGGCAAGCGTGAGCTTTTCATAAAGAAACCAGTTGAAATTCATTTATCCAAAGGAGAAGAAAAACAAACATTATTGGAAACATGCGAGTTGTGCTTTTCGTTCGCTGCAGCTGCTGAGCACAGAGGCTGGCTGGCAGAGAGCAGGTTACCTACCCTGTGACTGTGAGGGCACACCCTCCCTGTGTGCGCCCGAGGCGAACAGATCATGACAGTAGCGAGCTGGCCTGGCAGCCTACGCTGGACCGATCTAGGAGGTGGAAGCTGCAATTACATATTTCTGGGCAAACATTAACCAAGATCGAAACCCAGATTGGAAGAAAAATAACAGGCTGGAATCTCCAGACGTATTCTGTAGCTGTTCTGTGGATTGCACGCAGGAGTCGGACACGGTGGATGCTGAGAGCTAAGGTAAAATACTGAGAAGACAGGACGTAAAACTTGGTAAGAACCCTTTCTCCCACCTGCCCACAGCGACATGCAGAGCGCTGTCCACATCTGGATGGGGAGGAACTACATTCGTTGCAGCAAAGCCAGAGCCGCATGGTGGGGCCGGTGGTCCGCCTGGCAGGGGCGACCGAAATCTACATCCCCGTGTGGTTTGAGAGCTCGCCACCGTGCACCGAAAGGCCGCCTCTTGGCGGCGTCTCCAAGGGCGTCTCAATCACTGCTACCACCATCGGAACAATTTGGGTTCCATGCTGTGGTTTTGTAATTTCCATTTTTAAAACGACTTAGACCGAACCGTGATGTGCCCAGTCTAGGTTGGGCATACGTAAAATGAAACAGCTAAGCTAAAATTAGCTTGACATCAAGATGGCGTGTGTTCCATCCCCCTGTATTTATAGCTGATTACGGTCATTATACAGAAGGCATCCAGTCCTTCCTGTGCACTCCAGGGAACAGGACGGGCAGTGGCAGTAACCAAAAAAAAAAGGAGGAAGAGGTTTTCCAAAGGCGGATGGTCGTAACTGCATCTGGAGTGGTGCCTGCATCTCAGCAAGGACAGCCGCCTGGGGAGGGAGACGTCTCACTGCACAGCTGTTTATGCTTCAGTTTTTCTGCAGTTAATCAAGAGCGTTGGAACCGTTTCTAAAAGTATTGCTTGGAAACCCAGAATTGGACTTGCATCGCCAGCAAGGAAGTTTATGTAATGAAACTTCCTCTTAGAGTTTTGTCACCAACTGACTTATCTACTGACCTACCCAAGAGGTGAAGGTAAATTCACCCACCATGATGGAGAGCGAAGAATTTTGGATTCGAGTCAGAAGATCTGGATTTTAGTTCAGTTTCTGTCTCTAGCAAGTTGCGCGGTTTGGGTCTCAGTTTCATCTGATAAATTCAGAGAGTTGGACAAATAGTCTTCCAGTTCAGAGTTCTGACGATTCCCAACTCCTCTGAGGAAAGAAAGATAATTTTCATCATTCTCGTTGCATGATAATTGCAGAGGAAAAAAGCAAATCTTCTATTAACCCTATAAAATCAATATTTTGATTTTTTTCAATTCCGGGATATGTGAAAAATTGCTACACTTCAGGGATAAGATTTCTTATGAGACAACATCCGTTATCCTTGACCTTGTCCGGCATTTGACTTTGAAATTCTAAGTGATATCTATTTGGTTGTTTTGTGTTATTCTGATTCTACTATCATTCATTTGACTGAGACATGTCATTAAGCAGACAGAGGTGCGAGTCTTTTTGATCATAGGCTGTACTGTATGTCATATTTCTTCTTTGATTTTCCTAGTTTAGTTTTCAAAGTTACGGCCTTTAGGTTTAGCGCAGAGGGATGCTTCATGGGTTATGTTAAGTACCCATGTAAAATGAGAATTAAAGTTGCTTCCAGTCTCGGCTGTTTACTTCTAATGCATGATTAGAATCTTTTTACTGCCTTCTTCCCTGAATATTCATTATACTGTGGTTACTAGGGAAGAACAGTCTCTGGTGGCATACGACCCTGTTATCTTGTGAATAATCACAGATATGGAGAGGAGATGAATGCAAAAAAAAGTCAGGGCCTTAGACACCAGGGGGACGTTGAAGATGAGATGGGTGCATTCACAGGAAGACACCCAGTTCCGAAGGACACTTTTTATGTTGTGACTCATTGCCCATGAAAACTCTTTGTGACAGTGACCAGTTATTTAATGACTCCTAGGGGATCTTTTAGATAAAGAGTTGTCAACTGTTTCTGTTCAAAGCCGGATCACACGTACGCTAGGCTTCGTGGGCCATGAGATTTCTGTCCCAACGACCCAACTCTGTTTCTGTAGCATGAAAGCAGCCATAGTGATTTGGAAATGAACTGGCGTGCTGTGTCCCAATGAAATTGTATTTAGAAAGACAGGCGGTGGGCTGGACTTGGGGCTATAGTTTTCTGATTATTGACTTCATCCACTTCGTTATCCACTTCAGTAACAAACATTCGTTGCACCTCTATTATGCAATTAATAGTAGAGTTAGGGTCAGTGTTCAAGTTAAAAAGAGAGAGAGACAAGCTTGAGCACCGGTGGCCTACAATTCGGCCTCGGCTCGCTGACCAGAAAAAGACCAGTGTTGAAAAGAGAAAACTGAAAAAATATAGTAATGATGGTCACGACTTCTTTTGATTCCTCAAGTCTACTCTTCAGTTGTATCTAAATTTTTTAAGTGTGGATCAATTTATTTTTAGTTATTATGCACCTTGTCTTTTTGGACTACTCTGACAAAAAAAAAATTGAAATTAAAACCAAACTCCTGAGCACTTTTGAATATTCCAGCGCTCTTTTGGTGACGTCAGTTGATTATTTAGAGTGTTTTAGAAATTCCAAGATGTCAGGTGACAGGCTCATGCTAAGCCAAGCCAGATTCTTTCTTACGGTTTATGTGTGTTCAAATGAGCAAATGTTTGTGGAAACACGGGTATGTATATTAACTTTTTTCCTCTAGTCGTGACCCAACCTGAGAGAAGAGAAGACTAATTTTCATCAGATCCATTTTCCCTGTTTCTACTTTCAAGTTGAGCATCCGGTTTCTCTTGGTGATCCCAGATGAAATAAAACTTCGAAAATTCAGGAGATAGACGGACGGACCTACAGTCCTAACATAACTGCTTATTTTTATCTTTGTTTTTGACTCTAGCTATCCTCCCTGACGGAAGGCTAAACAGAAGTGTGGTTCCTGAATTTGCTGATTGTTCAACATCTTAGCTTCTACCGAGGTGTTAATTTTAGAGTAACAGATCCACGCATAGGGATGCGGAAAGGAAAGATTATGTACTGTTATCTTTTTTTCTTTAGTGTTCAAAAAACTCGCTTCTTTGGCTTAGGGTCTATTGAAATACGTGCATTTTATACGGCAGAGGGGTATTTGTCGGCTATTAACTTCTCATCATAGATTTGATGATATTGTGGCTCACAGAGAGAGAGAGTGAGAGAGAGAGAGAGAGAGGGAGAGAGAGAGAGAGAGGGGCCAAGGGTCCGGAGCCCCAGATACTTTTAAAAAAGAAGGAAGGAGTCGTAATTTGTTCTCTCTTTTACTGTACCATTCTCTCCCTCTATTTCAATAGCACTGACAAGACAAACATTTTCTAGGGGTGGTAGATCGTGGGAAGGTAAATATATGGGAGAAACTCATGGAAGATAGGAGTTATTTTAGTAAGGTTTGTCGTGCAGACTCCGGGGTGCTATCTCTAGTGATCGAAGCCGTTGCTGGTGGTTCAGAGCCCTTCCCCTCTGCCTGGGATGGGAGAGGGGAAGGAGGACACTGTCACAAAGACAAATCTATGCTCTGCTTTTAGGAAGAAAAAGGGAGGGTGGACTGTTCCTCCTGTTTGTTAGTTGTCTTTGGTTCAAAATAATCCTTATGCCCAAGTGGCATATTTTGAGGTGGCTTATTCTGATCCCCTGCAATCTCTAATCTTCATTTTCTTTATCTGTAATGAAGATAATGTTACCTTAAGAGCTACCGTGAGAATGGAATGAAGCAGTGTCTGTGAAAGCATTTTCGAGACCTAGGAAGCATTCTGCAAATGTAAAGGTTTACTCTTACATTTTCGGTTGCATAATCTTTCCTCAAATTGAAATCTCAGTTTCTTATAAAATTCGCAATGAAATTGCCCCAGCTGAAAAAAATGAAATAGAGACGAGAAAAAATAAAGCGGCAAATAAACATCTTTGTGTAGCTTTCTAAAAACGCACGTATCCTTTCATTGCCAATAAAGAGCCTAGGAAGATAAGAATGGAACTAATTATCTGCAAATGTCCTTGACGCCTCTACTTCCCATCTGAATTTAATTCTGAAAAAAGAGACCCCGATGGATTCCTGCCTTCAGGTATAATTACTTCAAAACTGACTGACATCTAAAACACACATAACACTTTTTAGCTTAAATTAGAGTAAATTGGTAGAATTTACGTGATGGGTAGTTTGGGGGGATGGTTGGAGGCATGACTACGGAGCACATCATTTCCTGCTGATGCTAAGATTTAGCCCCTATCAGAGAATTCTGTATTTAAGATAAAATCCTTTTAAAATGCAGCCCAATGATTGTCGTGAAATAATTAATCCGGTTGGTGAGAAATGCACCGAGGGAAAAAAAATTGTCACTGACAAGAGCAGAAACCCCAAATTCACAGTTTTATTTAAAACAAGCTCGAAGCTTTTCTCGATTTCAGAATATTAAAATTCTTTTGCTTAGAACATTTTTTGACATTGATGCTACGAACACCAACAAGAAACGTAATACGTAAGAAGCGTCGTACACCAACTTTAAAGAGTATGAATATGAACATTCATCTGAGTGCCTTTAGCGATAGCTTTAAATTGTCCCATACTTGTGGTGATTTCTCCTTCTTTACAGTTTTAACTTTCTTTTTTTTCTGGGTTAGGCTAGCTCATCGTTTTGTTATCTCATTAGCTAGTTCAAAGAATCGGTTTTTAGGTTGATCACTAATACTCTTTTTTTGGTCATTCTAATATCATTAACTTTCTTTTTCTTATTTATAATAATTTTTCTTCCTTTTTTACACTTTCTTAATTTTATTTTCTTGTTCTTTTTCTAATGTAGGGAATTGAACGTTCAGCTTATTTTTACTCTTTCTTATTTAATACTGTGCTTATGATTTTGGGTTGAATTTTAAGAGTTTTAGCTCATCCCAGTTTTTAAAAATATGTAGTGAATTTCATTATTAGTTTGTACATATTTTCAAATTTTAGTTTTGGTTTTTTCTTTGACCTGTTGATTTCCTAATTTTCATGAGATTGGTTTTCTTCTTCATCTTGTCTTTCTCTTCTCTTTCTCTTCTTTATTTATAGTTTAATATCCTTGAAGGTCACAGTCAGATAATATGTTCTTTGCTATTTCTAGTTTTCTTTTCGTTTTGATTTATGGTCAGAATTTTACAAATGTCCCATGAATTTTTGGAAAGCAGGTGCATTATTTTTCACTAGGCTAGCAAGTTCTACAAATCTATAACGTTCATGTTCATCAATTATATGATTGAAATCCAGCATTCTTAATTACTTTTTGTCTAATTGATTTTCCATGGACTAACTACAATTGTGATTTTCCTAATCTTATGTGTTAGTCTATTTTTCTTTGCATTCACTCTGGCCTATGTATTATGAATTTTCATATAATTATTTTGGGCATCAAGACCGTTATAATCTCATTGTGGATAATTATCATAAAGTTTTCTTTTTGTTTTATTTAATACTTTTGCTTGAATTTAACCTGTCTCATGTTAATACCGTGACCTAACATTTATGATGATATTGCAAATGTAATAACTATAAATTGGATGAGCCAAGTAAACTGTCCCTTCTTTATTTTTTACATGGGCTAATTTTCTTCCTAAGCCTTTATCCTGCTAGAAAGGAAGGGCACCGGAATGCCAATTAATACTATTCCAATCTTCTTTGGGTTACTTCTGCTCCTTTGAGTAAACACCAGGGTTTTGAATGTCCCCCTGCCCCTGCATCTCCCTGAGACGGCATCCTGGACATGAGGTTGTTTTACCTCCCGTGGCAGGCTCCGCCATCCATCTCCCGCACCCTGTCGGTCTCTGCTGCCAGGGTCTGTGGGGGCGGGGCGGATCCTGGTCGGGCTCCTGGGCGTGTGGCTGCCGGCACGGGGCTGGGAGATGCTCACGTCTGTGGCCTTTGCTCCTTCCGATGCCAGGTCTCCGTTGTTCCCGCAGCCTGTCTAGGTCTTCCGGCCCCCCTCTAGGGCACATGAAGCCTTCCGGATATTCTGCCTGCTACACACAGACTTTGAGGAGCCGTCCATCGCCCCAGGTTTCCAGCATCGTCTGGGTGTGGCACCAGGCCGTGCGATGGGTAGGGGCGGGCCGCCTTCTGCAGGGCGTGCTGGGGGAAGAGGGTCCCCAGTTCCGATATTTTCGGCTCCCTCCATACTTACGGGAATGTTTTTATGGCTTTATCCCTTTTCATGTCCATTTCAGAAGTTTTGACTTTTCTGTGTCACTCTGGGCTTTAAATCAGAGATAAATGTAAAGCACCATTTTAAAAAAAGCACAATGTAATCTGAACATCTTTTTCCTAAATTGAACGTTCTCCTCAGTGACCTATATTGTTGATCTACGAACACATCCTGTTGATTTTACCTTCGAAACCTCTCCCAGCTCCATCTACTTTTTGTCTCCACCACAATCATCCTAATGTAGGCTACCTTCTTTTTTGCTCATTTCGTCTGGGTCTGTATAACTGCAAGGGCCTCCAGATTTATCTCCCCGATTCTAATCTGCATGGCATCCAGAGTGATTATTTAAAAATATGAATAAGGTCACGTGAGTTTGCAAGACCCACAAAAGCATCCCTCGAACTAAAATTCCGATTCCCTCCCCGCTCCTGCATGGGCCGCGTTTGCCGGCCACGGCCCGCCCAGTGGCCTCACCTCCAGCCCGTTTCTTCCCTGTTGACTTCCGTCCAGCCAAAGCACGCTGACGTTCCTTCTGCTCCGGAACTGGACAGGCTCCTTCCTGCCTGGGGCTTCAGGGCTGGTCTTCCCTGTCGGTAGAATGCCCTTTCTCCATGACTTCTGAGGGCTGGCTCCTCCCCGGTCTTGCTTTCAATGGTCTCATCCTTAGAGAGGCCTTCTCTGTCACCCAGTCTAAATGACCTTTCAACTGCATTTTCTTACATCCCTTCTTTTTCTATACTCGTCATAGCGCATAGGACTCCCTGGTTAGTCTTTTCGATGTATTTATTTGTCTGTCTCCAGCAGTGATGTGTAAGCTGCATGAGAGTTGGCACATGTCTGTGAGTTATCACTACTTCTACTAATAATGCTAATAATAGAAAAACAATCTAGCAGTTTCTTGGATTCTTCAGTCTGCCGTTTTATAGTTAAAAGAACTGAGAGACAGAGAATTTCAGCGACTCACCCAAGTTCACACAACTATTCAATGGTAAAGGTTGGGATCTGAACCCAGGCAAGGTGGCTTCAGACACTCCGCTGCCATGTGCCGGTCACAGGAGTTACAGATCCCAACAGGCAGAGCCCCCTCCAGGTGCTCTGTAGGTGGGAATGCAGGCAGATGAAAGAAAGTCATGGCGAAGCCTGATAAGTTTTATATTCCAGGCATCTAAGCGGGGCTGGAAAAGCCTCTAAGTGGGGCACCTTATTTATATTAAAAACTCTTTTATATCAAAATATATCAGAAAAACCTGGACTATCTTTATTAGTGTAATTGTTGGGCCATCAACCTTTGTTTACCGGGTATCTGGCGTCATTATCATAGAAAAATGAAGGTAGCAAGGTGAAACATTTTCCAATATATAACATAAGACGGGTTTCTTCTTCTGAAATGATTTTGATATTGGTTTCCTATTTCTTTACTCCCACGAAGAGAGAGATTCTTTTATAGATGAAAGGTGAAATGAGGGGACTGGAAAGAGGTGACCCAACCATCGGGAGAAAACCAAGATCTGCCCGCTTCGAAGAAATCGTTTTGAAGGAACGAGGCATGATTAACATCAGGACTCAGGACCATGTGAAAGTGCATCAAGCTGCCCGCTTCAACTCTAATGGCCAGAAATGGCCGTTTGATCACAGCGAGGCCCAGTGGCCACCCCATGCCTCCCTGCCTTAAGCAGGAAAACAAGATTAACTGTGTGCATCAAGTAATGAATTAGACTACGATTATCGGCAATCATGGCCGGTCTTCATGTAGTGCTGGGAGCAGGTCGAGGGCCTTGTGGCTTAGTTAATTCTCATGGTACACTTGGCGGGCAGATACTATTATTATCCCTGGTTTGCTGATGAGGAAATTGGGGCCCAGAAAGGTTAAGTAATTTGCCCAGTATCACACAGCGACGAAGTGTGAATTGCAACCCAACCGCAGGGCTGTGCGAATGGAACAGGAAGTAGTTAGCACCGTCGGGTGACACCAGTTGGCCTGGTGCTGTGCTAGGCACCCGAACGTGTCGTCTCATCTACTCCTTAAAACCCTGTGACACGAGAGTTACGCTCCCACAACAGGTAAAGATGCTGCGGCTCGGGTAGGATTGGGGAATTTTCTCAAGGTTACGTAAAACCAGGTCCGTCTGTGACATCCGTACAAACCAGGAATGCGCTAAACTCTTTACACTACCAAGTGGGGAACTGTCCTTCCTTCTCCATAGCGGCCTTTACCACCCCACCTTTTTCTCCACACGTATCTGTCTCGCACACTTGGTGCTTTCATGACACACAGCTCAGTGCGGTGCACACGATACCGCCTGCTAACAGTCCATGAGCCTGGGCTACGTGCCGGGCACTGGGCTACGTGCTGGGCACCGGGCTACATGGCTTTCCATTCATTACTTCATTTAAGCGGTCAAGAATCGCAGGCACTCCTGTTAATACCATTTCACAGAGGAGCAGCTGAGGTCGAGGGACACTCTTAAGTCCGGGGATACGGTTTTCCTGTGAGAAAAAAGGGTACTTTCAAGCCTCATTGCATGCCCCGCACCCAGCATGAAGGAGCCAGAGTCAGAATGCTTTTCCTTTTTGAACATCAAAAACAAAAAACAGACAGACAAATAAAAAAACCAAAAAAAAAAAACAAAACCAAAAAAACCCAAAAAACAAAACCATGGCATCCTAGTTAAATGTTTTATTTTTATTTTTTGGAAGCGGGGTGGTTTGGAGTCGTATTCTTCGGAGTGTGTTTCTCGCGAAGTTCTGTTGGGCTAATCTCGTTAATTCTGGACACTTCCTCCTCCCCTCGCCTTTCTGTGGCTCTCCGCTCGGTTCTCAGGACAGCCACCATTAGCCTGTGTCTCCTGAAGGAACAAGTGGAGAGGGCCGGGTGTTGGGTCGCTGGGAAGCTCATTAGCATACTTCTTGTTCCAGAGGCCTGCCACATCCTGGTTAAGACAATGTGCTGTCTGATAAACAGACTGCGTCCCCAGAGTCTGCCTGGAGCTCGGTCAGCGTGTGGTCCGCCTTTGTCACAAGGTGCTGTTTATTCTGCCTGGAAGTCCACGGATAGGACAAGCCAACTAAATGGACCCTTTATTTCTCCCATTCTCTGGCAGGAATTCCTTGGGTCAAAAGCATTTATTAATATTAGATTAAAGGGGAGGCAGCGGAATTCTCCAGAGAGGCTCCCCTAACACTGGGGAAAATCTATAAAAGGTTTTGCTCTTCCTGTCCAGCTATGAATTCTTTGGGGAAAGTAGAAAATTTGAAAAATACAGGGCGAGGGTGGGAAAAGATCAAGGTTTACCGAGACTCGGTGTTGATAAATATGTATTTCCACATCTTTCATGGGTTCTCTCTCTCTTTTCCTTCTTCCTTTCGACCCAACAGCACAGGCGAAGGGAAGGACAGGCTTAGACAATTAACTGGGGACTGTCGGATGGGTTCAAGGATCTGGACGACTGAGTTCTGATTTCCCTACAATTTCGTCAATTAAAAAAAAAAGTTTTTCAGATGCAGTCTCATTTATGGCAGGCGAGGTGAGACATCTCTCTCTCTGACCCATTTACTATTTTTCCTTTTTAACTGCCCTCGGAACGATTCAACATGTCCTGCTCTGCTTAAAGTATTTTCAAACCTAAATGTGGTACGTATTCTAAGATTTGTTTTGACTACATATCTTATCGGTGACTGTAATCGCTAGAAGGAAGGTATTCTGTGACGCAGAAGTTGTTTGAATGTTTTTAATCGGTAATTCCTATCAACAGACTCTGTCTTGAGCGGGTAGAATATGCAGCTCTTTTCCTTCTGGATTCACTGCCCTCAATGCGGTCCAGCCGCTCACCTGTAGCTAATCGCGCATGCGCAGTGAGGACAGGTGGTACAGGTGGAGCAGAAGCCTCCGGGAGGTGTTCACGGAAGACGATACTGGAGAAGAACTTGCAGACCAGTTTGGAAAAGGCGCCAGTCGGCCTTTGGAAGGATTACCAACGTTTCTAATAAGGCCTCTGAAGAGATTTCTGGCAGCTGAGGAATAATCATATAATAGAGGTTGATTATTTTGAGGTTTAGAAGGAGAATACTGACAGACACGTGGTGCCTATCGAGGTTTACTGTGACAGTGAAAACAGAGGTACCCTTACCTTGCTGCATTTTGTGGTGAGCATTGGATGTTTATCGGGTCGTGTCGGGCACAGTACTCAGCCCTCAGCAGACACGATTTGCTCCCCTTCCTGCCCGCTCCTCGCTCTCCTCACTTTGTGCGTCGTCCTAGGCACTGAAGATCCGGCATGCCGCGGTCCCTCTGTCAGGCTCGTTTCTGAGAAGACGTGTGGCCGTGAGACGGTGCTGTGACGGTGCCTCCTCCGTCCCATTTAGCGGCGTCCTGGTACTGAGTTTCACGGAATCTTGGAGCGTGGCCATTTTCATGCTCCCTGGGCCTGTTGGAGCCTCAGGGGGTGGGATGGTGAGTTCTCTGTTGGGAACAGTTGCATGTTCTCCGGCCATCTTCTGGTTTCTGGTTTTGCTCTGGGGGACATTGGTCATCAGGGACCAAGGAGATCCCTCAGGCAGACCTCTGGGAGCCTCGTGTCCCTCAGACTGCCTGGCAGATTGCAGGGGCTCAGACACAGCTGTCGAAGGAAGGAACCAAGTCGATGTCAGTTACTGAGTCTCTACCCGAGCCCGGGGCTGCCCTGAGGTTTATTTACATTGCTGCATTTATTATAACACGAGTTAAGTACAGATCAAGCAGCGATTTCTCCATCTCCTTTGGAAAAGGAGGTGTAAGAAGACTGTCCTCGATCAGACTTCTTTTGTCTGCTTCTCCAGCCCTCCGCTTTCCCTTCGATGGCCTGGTGGCTTTAGGAGCGGGTGTTTGAAAGGACAACAGACTTTTGAAATGTCTTTTACGGCCTTCGGTATCCAGGGGCGCGACCTGACCTGTCCATGGAGTGTGTTTCAACCTGCTGCAGCCACAGCGCAGCGGTCCTCGGAGGGTTTTATGTGCGGGGCTTCCTCTTAGAGCCATCATCTCAATTATCCACGGAGGGCCCTTCGCACGGCAGTTGCGATCTGGCCCCTGGCCTCTCGGAGACTTCACTGCTCCCTGGCAGGTGTACCAGAGGGTGAGAGAGGAGAAGTCATGAAAGCTGAAACTCAAACGGGTGCGTTTTGTTACTCGGTTGCAGTTCTGGTAAATGACGGGAACAGAGGAGAAGGAAATCGAAGTTGTCGGGTTTCCACAGCCCGTGGGGCCATTTCCCAAATCGTGCTGGCGGGCGCGTTCGAGGGCAGGAAGTGGCTTCACACCTAGGCCTCGTCTCTCTCACCAGAGATGTGGTAAACCTGTAGGTCATCCCTGTGTTTGAAAGGGGTTGATCAGCTTGTGTGTGTGATTATTGCTGGAATGTGGCATGTAGGGTCTGTATGCCAACGACGTGGCCGTAGAAGGTAGGGTGTGGTGTGAGGGTTGCCTGTGGTCACTTCTATCCCAAGTTCTTTGATATTCGGGACATGGGACAGGAGTGTACGTTCTGGTTTGGCATTCTATGACTATACAGATGAGTTATTTTTTTTCTTTACTCCTCTTTGACGGGGTGGTTTAAGGTTTAGATTTTCTTTTTACCACCGAATCTAATTTAATTGTGGTATTTTTTAAATAATTTTTTTGTACATATGCCCAGAGCTTTTTTGCGTTATTGGTAAACTTAAAAAAATACCACAGTGCATGTAAACGTATATAATTTAAGAACCGGTCATGACTGAGGCCTATGATATCCTTTGGAAAATTCTTACTTGGAAGCAATTCTAATTAATGAGATAGTTTCTGGTTTCCTTCTTTCATGCTTTATTAATAATAACGCTATTAGACAGAATCTTTTTTCCTCTTGACATTTATTTTTTCCCTATTCTCATGAACCGATTCTGTTCCCATTACCTTTAATTAAAAAATGTGGTAAACCTGCGATCGCCAACAACTAACACGATAGAGATAAAAACACTTGGATTCTGAAAAGTGGGAATTTTGCAATAAACTTTTTGTAATAAACTCAATGAAGACGAATGACAGGGCAATCACATTAAACCGCAATTGGTTTATTCAAAATAATTTTACAATTTAAAGAACATGTTCTTCCCCCAGTCAGCAAGATTCCTTATTATTATTTTTTTAAATAAGGATATTGGAGAACTCGCTCGGCTATTCAGAACTATTTTGTCTTTCCTGTCATTTGAATTCCAGATGAAGACAGTGTAATTCTTTAAAGTGGGGAAGAGACAAATGTCTGAATGAATCACCGGTAGAATTTACCACATATTTCTAACTGTGCTTTGGACCACAGTGAATAAGGGTGGTGAGGCTCTGACATTTTGGTATTCAGAAGATATGGTGACCTCAATCTTCATTCTTGAATGTGTCGAGGTCTAGTAAGAAAAGGGTGTTGTGTTCAGGAAGGTGAGCTTGTGCCTCGTTTTTAAAATGTAAGATGCATATGTCCCATATTAGAATCTCTGAGTACATTCGCCGTAACTGTTGGTTGTTTTTCACTCCTGGCATGGGAATTCATTTGAGGAATTTACTTAATTTATCTGGCGTGGGAACTTAATAAAATAAAATTGGCTTATCAAACTATTTACATTGCTGTCAGTTGAGGGCTCAAAAATGAATTAAGCTCGTGATATATCTTGGAGCTATTTTATGCAGTAGCCCTAGAAACGGAGAACTTCTCAAGCCTTCAGGAAAGTTATACTTGATCCGACAAAGGAGTGCCAACGTCACCCTACATTCAAGGATCCCTTCCTACGACGCTGAAGAATTTTAAAAGAAGTTTATTCGTAAGGAAGAAAAGTAGTGTCTAAACCACGTATAGCAATGATTAATTGATATTATTATGAGAAATAATAACATGCACAGGGGCATACAATCTCTACACCGCATACTTGCTTAGTTTTTAGTCGTGTACCCTGAACTCGCTCTGTAGCACATGACCTTCCTCTCTGCCAGCTGCGTGTGTGTGTCTCTTCTGCCGAAGGGCTGGCTTCCCCAGGCACCGCCTCCTCCGAACGAGGTGGCGATATGGCTGTTGGATCAGGGTGGAAGCCATGCTGTGGCCACCCATGCTGAGACCACCGTCTTCTAAATGTTTCCCTGCCCTTCTCCTTGTGTATCGGGGCTGGGGAAGCGGGTAGCAGGAGCAGGTTCTCATCACGTAAGAGAGAGATTCATCTTCCACAGTTGCGTGTTGTTAGTCTTGGATGAGCAGCTGAAGGGAGCTATAGAACTCCCAGCCTCTTCCCCTGGACCCCCCTTCTGCTCCCGATGGGTAGTGTTTGTTTGTTAGGAAACGTCTCCTAAACTGAGGAAAGGCTTAATGACCTTTCATGGTTCTTAATTCGGCAGTTTCTATGTCACCGAGTTGCCAAGGAGCCACTTCACCGTGCTGTCTAAAGTTTTTAACTTTTAAGGTACATAGTAATACTAAGTTAATAGTAAGCGATTTTGGGGAAAAAAATATGTTGACAGGAATCAGCAGAGGTGTTTACTAAGTATTTTATCTAACCTAAACTTTATAAATTCACGTTGAGGGTTCTCAT
The DNA here is from genome assembly GCF_902729225.1 of Pteropus medius. Taxonomy (NCBI): domain Eukaryota; kingdom Metazoa; phylum Chordata; class Mammalia; order Chiroptera; family Pteropodidae; genus Pteropus; species Pteropus medius. Next base: position 2,485,748 of record NW_024348304.1, read on the forward strand.
GGGCTACTAAACCGCATTGCGTGTTCTTACGTACCTCGGTCCAGTCTGGAAGACTGACGAGAGACACTGGTGTTTGTTGGCCACCTGCCGTGAACTGGGCACCTTGCAGGGTCCTTATACACACCTGTGTGTTCGTTCCTTTGAGGTGGTATTAATAGCTCTATTTTAAAGATTTTTTTAAAGGTGTAACCAAATTTCCCAAGATCACACAGGTGAAGTAAGTGGCAAGCCAATATTTTATGAAAACCCATGCCCTTCTGACTACACTGCTACAGTCTGTTTTTCTAGAATTTCTAGGTCTTGGCTGTTAGTGAAATAGGTAATCACCACATCTATCTATAGCGTCGGATACTTAAGCAAATCCCCAGGGTTGCAACTATAAAGCAGCATTCTACCTAACACAGGTGTGTATACACTCGTCACCGTCTGCCTGTCTCCCGTCCGTCGGCTAGCCTGGTCCTGTGGTTCTTCCTTCACCAGGTATACGAGATTTATCTTCCCTGAAAGCGTCCTCGTTCGCTGTGAGGTGAGGAGACCGTCCCCGTGCAGGCCACTCCTTGTTGTCTGAACCAGTTGTCTGACCACGGCCGTTTTCTGCCTCATGGGAAGAGAACAGGTTTCAGCATGACCCTCCTCCCTATTGTCTGTGAAACTTCAGGCAGGTCGCACTATGGATTGGACTCGGTTTCCTTCGATATAAAACTAGGATGGCATTTGACCTATCGTGGGCAATATTCTTTTCTCCTCTGCGGCTCAGTTCCTTAAGTTATAAAATGAAGATAATGAGAGCAGCTAAGACTGCGGAATTGGTGTGAGAATTAAGTCTTTATCAATCGGGGCGAGTTGGGTTACGCGGCAGGAAAAGTCAACCCCAGATCTCAATGCCTTCAAACCACAAAGTTTCATTTCTTGCCCACACGACATGTCCGCCCCTGGCTGTCAGGGACTCTGCTCCACGCTGCTCAGATTTAGGGCCGTCGCTACCTAGAAGGACGCAGGTCGCCATGGAAGGAGGATGGGGTGCGCCGAGCTCAGCCTCAGTTCTCCAAGTTTCAGCCTCCCCTCACATTTCATTAGCCAGGGCAAGTCACACGGCCACAGCTGACGGCCAGGGGCCAGGGAGGAACCATCCCTCCAACCTCTCAGAGGACACGTCAGGGCATGGCACTGACGACTGTCACGCCTTGCGTCACTGGGCCATTTTCTTACGGCCATTTCAGGTTTTATCTGTCCTTTTACAGTGTCGGCTCCGGGGAGTCGGAGTGAGGGCTGTGTTCCCCAGTTCTCTGCCCTCCCGGCCATAGTGATCCGCACCCGTCCCTCGGAGTTTGCTTTGCACGTAGAGAAGTCTTAGGTAGAACTGACGCCACCCAGACAAAGGTGAGGTCTCTGAAAGAGCCTTATGGCCTCCTGCTGAACCCATGTTAATGGAACCTGTGGACTTGGTGGCCTTAAGAGAACGTGCTTCTTTAAAGCGTCACCCTTCCTCGTCTAGAGGGCCACTGCCGAAGGCCGGGATTAATTTCTGATTAGTCTGAAGCGACAATGCATCAGGATGAGGTAAGTATATCATCTAAGAACTTGGGCTTGCTCAGCCTCAGGAAGTTACCTGAAATCAGCTTATTTAGATCCGCAGGGAGGGCTGGATAGACCTTCGGTGTTGACTGATGTTTTCAGCGGAAAATCACCTGCTGGACAGTCTGAAGTCCTGTTATCAACATCTTGTTTGCTTTCTCTTTTCTAATTGTATAAGACATTTGCATTATAGAAAAGTTAGCAAACATAGCCAGTCAAAAAGAACAACAACAACAAAAAACACCATAAAAGGGAAAATTACCCAAAAGAAAAACATCTTATTTCTCATCTTGAGTTAATATCTTTTAAACGAAACACCATATACTCTTTCATTGCTGTAGTGAATGTTTCTTACAACACCGATCAATTAACATACTCTGTTATAGTTTCTGTCACTATACTGTAAATTTACGGACAGTAAATTTACATCATAAGCTTGGCCTGATGTTTTCAAAGAAATTCCTTCTTATTAAACAAATTTTAAACAATACATAACAACTGTCTTTCTCCGACTTAGAATTATAAATCCCAGATGCAAGCGTGGCTCTTCCAAAGTCACGAAAACAACCTTTACGTAAACAAAATGAAGCGGGTCGCAAGTTAGCGGGTCCATGAGCCCACGGCTTGACATGCAACAGGGATGAGAGACATGCTGCTAAAAATGAAGTCGCTCTAAATGACACAGGCAGAAGGGGTCTTCTCTATTGGTGGGGTCCTGGACAGAGTGTCACAGTTGGCAAATGAGTCACTTTTGCTGCTGTGGGAGCCACTCCAAGAGGCCGAGCAACTGGATTCCATGTCCTGGGCACCTACTACCTCTGGCCACTGGCAGAAGGTGCCCCTGGGTTTTCTGTCATCTGACCCCGTGACTCTTTGGTCCTCTCGGCCACTCTGAGATGAGAATGTCCATCCGTCTGTGAGTAAATGGTGCGACCCCATTGGGGCACCGACTGGGTCTGGAGAGAGCGCCGTTTCCATCCTCCTCCGGGCCAGTGGCGACAATTTACTGGTTTCCACCCGCCTGCTGATCTCATGGCTGTGGGTTGGAGGGCATCGCATCTCACCAAACAGACATCACAGCTCGAGACAATAAATCAACAGAGAAATGGCACATCAAATGAAATTAAAATGTAAGTGGAGGGACCTGGATAACACGACTTATTTTCGTTTAAGACATTGTAGGTTAGTGTCGCTATTATTATTACTATCTTCATTTTATAGACAAGGAAATTGAAGCAAGCGAAGGTTGAGAGTTTTGCCCCAAATCACATGAAAATGGTGTCTGTTTCTTTGTAGCTCAATATTACATGCCTAATGAGCTTTATTTTCCTCCCTGTAAACCCAGATAATGCTGTTTCCTGCTTTTCTCTCCTCTAAGCTCTCTATTTTCGCCTCCAAACCCTCAGCCTTCCACAGTCTTCTGAATATGCCATGGGGGTTAGTGTCTGGGCCCCTGTGGCTGGACTTTAGTGCTTGCCAAGTGACTAGTGCTGGTTATCTTTGCATAAGCCATGGGTTAAATCCCACTCTAGACTAAGTTCTTGCTTACAGCAAGCTTCGGTGAACACTGCTACTGTATCTCCTACTTTATTATGTACTTTTCCTCCAATGTAAATATAGGTAGAGTACTATACCTTCTGTAACCTCTAAAAGGAATGGCCATATGATTGACAGCGTCGTTCATGCTGACGTAGTCCACGCAGGAAATAATCAGAGGCGATGCTAAATTGAGAACTTGAAGCTTGGGAAATATTAATCTTAGCTTAATTTTACTTAACATTTCTTCAATAACTGAAAAGGGTTTATGGATTTAGTGGCAACTACAAAGCTTCATAACTCCTATACACTTTATTTTGTGACAGGTGCTTAAGCAATAATAAATTGAAATCACAGACCAGAAAAGCAGGCCAGATATACTGCTCGATTTCCTGGGCGTGGGGCTTCTCTGGAGTTGAGCTAACTCCATGTCCATTGCATCAAAGCCCTCTTCTATCCTTTCTTAGAGTCAAAATAAAGATCTGGGAAAAACCCAACTATCTGCAACTTAAACCTGTTGATTTAAAAACCTTTAGCACCAAAGGGAAATATAAAGCCCAGTAGCTTTAAGGCACAGCATTCTGCATACGTTTTCTTCAAAGGGTCCCGGGTCTGAGAGGTCTTAAGCCTGAAGTTTTGCACTTTTGATAAGAAAGGATGTCTTGTGTTTTAACAGCATCTGATGTTTAAAGATTAATCTGTCTCTAAGTCCATCTTCAGAAGAGCCCAGATGTGGTAAATAGAGATGGTTCGGCCGACTTTATGGGAAAACTGGAATCTCCCGCTTGGCATTGATAAAAATAAATGAGTACCTTCTAAATCTCCATTTCCCTTGACTCTATGAAGACAGTCTTAATATTAGATCATTGACAGCAGGCAAATGATTAAAAGATGCCGTGAGGATTTGAATGAACTCATAAAGGGCAGCAGAGATAGGAATAGAGACTGAAGAGAGAGCGTAGATAGAGGATATTTTTCTGAAGAAAACCTAGTTGATTTGGGGGGAGGGGCTTTCTTCCTTCAGACATGCCAGTTCACAGCATAATATGATCACAGAAATTTTGATTTACGTAACACTTTTCCACTCGCTTTAGCGGAGTTTATTCCCATTCGATCAGAGAGTAGCCGGGTCACGCAAAACACCTAATCTGGAAATAAATCATTTACTGGATAAGGCTTCAAACAGGTCTTTTGGATAAAAAGTGCATTACATATTTATGAGCACTGATTTCAAGAATGGCTTTGAAATAACTATCGATGTTGCTTTATATGAGAGATCTGAAATTCATCCCATTTGATTCATCCTTGGTTTTATTTTCCGAAGGTTCCAAATCATGTTTATCAATCCCCGAGGCTCTTTTCCTCCCTAAGAGAGGAAGAAGGTTTAGGTGCACGTCAGGAACTTCTGAACTTTTTGCCTCCATTCTCAGTATATTGGGAAAGCTGATTTCCTGAAATTAAAATGGCAGTCATTTTGCGAGACAAGGACAAACACGATGATGATAAAATGTAGGGGTTCTGATTCAGGACAGCAGGAGAGAGCAGTTATAGTTCATTAAAGCAAAGTTCTTTGGTGTCTGCTGTGAGGAGGACCCCAGAAATGTTTATTCACTAACTTTTAAAATGCATTTTTGCTTGAGCGTTTCTGATTTACTTCTTTATTTAGAAGTTGTTTATAAAGGTTATTGCCATTAAACCAGTTGCTTCCTGCCTAATCAAATCCCAAACAAACTAGGAGAAAACAAAAGACAATTGCAAGTAACTAAAATTATTATTGTGTTTTTTTTTTTTGACCTCCTGGGAATAGAAAGAAAAAAATAGAATAAACATTGCTTACTGATTGCTACCTTTCAGCTCCCATCAAAGATTTTGCTTTCTCAAATTAAAAATAAAATCACTAAGGCAAGACTTTTTTCTTTTCTCTTAAAAGAAACAAGAGGGAAAAAACGTGAAAGCGGGGGCAGCTTTGCAAGGCTCCTGGTGCCTGAGTAGAATTGCTAACTCGTTTCCTCTGACTGTGCTGGGCTGTCTGTATTCACTCTATCACAAGCTTGAAGCCAGACCTCATTTGACTGAGCCAAAAAATGGTCCTTTTGTTGCTGTTTTTATCCCCTTAGTGTCATCTCTCATGGTTGCCTGGGCAACCGGTGTGCATCCTTTCAGCGTAGGTTACGGGCCCCAGGAAGGAAGTGCTCCAGCGCGCGCCTGCTACTTTTATAGAACCGTTACATAATACAATCTATTAAAGCTTCCTCTTGGTGTTTTATTGCACAAAGGGGAAATTAAGTTTGATGACTCCTAAATGTTGGAGGGAGGATGTCAGGTGACTTGGATTGTTTGGCCCGGGCCACATAGCAACAGTATTCCCACATGCGATTGGAGGAGGGCTGGTCCGCAGTCGTGTCTTGGCCGTGTCCTTCTGCCTGCGGAGCCCTCAGCGGCTCAAGGGTGCAGGGTTTTGTCACAGTGCGTCACGCTCCGTCTCTGGAAGGGTGGCAGCAGACAATGCGGCAGTATTCATGGTTAAGGACAAACGGCGTTTTAAAGGTGTAGCACGTGAGATTTCGGTGGGTGGGATGATGGCTGGGGGGCCCGAGATTCTCTTCCCCAGATGGCCGCTGGGGCGTTGCACGGATGCTGTGCGCGCAGCTGTCCCGGTGGAGTCGGCTCGCCTCTGGGTAACTGAAGTGCTCATGGGAGGAGGAGGGGTGCATGGGGAAGAGAGGGCATAATAGCTGAATGGCTTTTTAGTGGAGACCAGTAAGGTCCACAGGGTCCTCTTACATTTGCAACTTGACTTTGAGATTCTCCACTGAGCACAGGAGCTGAAGACGGGGAAGGCGGGCTCTGAGCTCCTGTGAGTCCCACCTGACTTACCGGTTCCATTTGCCACCAGTCTGAATCAAAGAAGGTGCAAGCATATGTACAGGGGGACCAGCATCTCCGTCCTGGAGCAGAAATGAACCCCTTTACCACCAGGGGAGATTTATGGCCACAGGTGACCTGAAGCTGGGGTTCCCTGGACTAGAGAAGATCTGAACTGGCCATTCTCTCTGGCCCTCCACACTCTCCCGCTGCTGACTGGTTCACTCCCATGCCCTCGACTGAAGCTCGAGCCCCCCGCCCCTGAAAGCTGAGTCTCCAGCCGGCTTGGCCTCGAGGCCCGGCTGCTGGACGTTCCCACTTTCCTCCTGGAGGCCTTTTTCTGGACATCTCACTACTCCAGCGCCACATATCCAACACGAAACGCAGTTCTTCTGTTCCTCCGACCCATGACTGGCCGACTCTCTGGTTTCCACGAAGAGCTGAGTTTAGAAAACGCTGAACGTTTCTGATCATCTGGGCCAATCCTTCCATTTTATAAGTGCGGAAGATGAGGCCGAAGAGGTTTATTCCAGGTCCCCCAGGGAGCCGGGAGCAGAGGGAAGACGTTTTCATGATCCTCCCGCCCCCGCTTCGTCCCACCCAGCTCCATGTCTCTAGAACCTTCCAGCCCTCCTGCCTCACCCAGTCTATCAATGCTTCTTCCCGATCTCTCAGCATCTACTCTTTCTTTCCTATTTTCACTCCTCCCACACTCACTGAGGTTATTTGCAGCAAAACCAGATGATTTTAGTTTCCACGCTGGTCGCTGCCTTCAGCTTCTACCCTTTGAATCAATATCACATTTTACCGCTGGAATAATCTCACAGCTTTGTCACGTCACTGTATTACGCAAACACTTTTGCTCGTTTATAATATATTAAAGTCCGAATTGAGCTAACTCTCCATATTCTGGCCTCTCACTCCCAACTTGCCTTCCTGGCTTTATCATCCAGACCAATTAGTGGCTGTTGGTTCGGCAAGATAATTTTATTTGCCATTCTTTTTTCACAGGTCAGAGAGTCATTGACTGTTTTCCTTATTATTATTATTTTTTAATGCTATTGCTTCAGACGGGATGATTTCTGATAAAGTATTCCCAACCTTATACTCTAGGGCTTCCAGAAAAATCAAAGATGCTATGGAGCCGATAGAACAGTAGTGAATGTTTCATGCCAAGCCTTCGTCACTCACGGAGAGTATTCGCTGGGTACTTACATTATTCTTCAGCAGTAACCAAGAAAGATAAGGTCCCCACTGGGTTGGAACTTATTAAGTAAAAACCGCGGGCGTTTCATAAAGATCACGTAGCCGTTAAATATGTGATTACGCAAAGAACTAATTTATCACAAATATTTTAAGGGCATGAGGGCAAATGGCAGGGCGCGGAGGTGAGGGCCGGGGTAGCACAAGACTTAAGACAGACTGGGACTTCAGCGGAAGGTGTCTTAAGGAAGTGACATTTACACCAAAACCAGAAAAACCAGATGGGGCGGAGAACTGGAGGGAGGAGGTAGGGAGAAAGGAAAAGTCTACAGAGGCCGAGGGAAGGACGGTATAGCAAGCTTCTAGAAATTTCACAGCGTCTCGGGGAAGGCTGGAACACTGGGCCCCGAGGCTGCGGGGAAATAATTGTGTGTGAGAAAAACTGAGAAAGAATCCCTTTTGGCCACACCCTGTCCCTTTGTAGGCTTTATAGTCCAGGATAAGTCAAAATCTTTTTTTTTATTATTATGATTTTCTAGGGGAATTTTTATATTTCGTAAAATTCCTACTTAAAGAAGTACACCAATAATCGTGTGTCAATAACAGTGTTTACTTTGTTTTAAAGAGCTCATGATTTAGGAGGTTGGAGATGGGTTTTGAGCTTCCTCGAACCACTGGCTTCTGCATTCGAGTTACATTTATTGTGGTTTCTGATCCCAGGAATTTGGCCTGATTTTCCTTGTGGGAAGACCTTTTTTTAAAAGTGTAAACTCACTCTCAATAAATAACCGGTTCACTCTGGACCAGCAGATTAACAGAGCTTCTAATTACTCAGCTGCTATTCATTCAAATGAGAAAACATGGCCCCGTAAAGTGATGAAAGCGACCTTTTCAGTTCTATAAATTCAGCTGAATAATAGAAGAAAGTATAAGATATACAGAAGGTAGGGGTTTAAAACTCGAAGATACAATTCGAGATTCTTTTTCTTAAAAACACTGACCTCAAAAAGCCACTCTGTCTAGAAGGGGAAACAGGAAGGCTGGCATGATGTACGCGAGTCCCTCCTATGAGCATCAACGGGAAGGATGGCGTACAGTGTTATTTTCCCTTCGCTCTGGCCAGCTCTCAGCTCAGCTTCCCAGGCGGAGACGGGCAGCGAAGCCGGGGTCTCCGGCAGCCTCTTTCGTGGCCTACTGGTTACAGCATCGACGAGGACGCCACTCCTCTTTCCTTTCTTCTTATTTTTAGAATGTT
>NW_024348304.1:2494209-2496030 GCF_902729225.1 Pteropus medius
GAAGAAAAGGCAATCTCTGGTTTTAAAAAGGCTTTGCAATTCCTGAAAGAGAAATGGTTGCAATCTTGGAGGTTCGGGCCAGAGCGAGTTATTTGGGGCTGGGGGACAAAGAGGGAGAAACGACAAGGATAATGATAGTTTTTGTAGCTGATGACAGTCTACCTTCGATACCCTTCAGGTGCAATCAACATATAGTGAGCTGCTCTAAGGAAACGCCACAAATATGGTAGAGTTGCGATTCTTTCTTCTCACTGGGCAAAAAGAACGTTTCATCTTTGCTACATTTGAGGGCGGTGCTTCTTCCTTTAGCATAATAAACAGAATCCGCTCAGCCATCGCTTTCCGAAATAAAATGCAATGGTCCTTTTTTGATGACCTTGGATGGTGTCACTAAGAATACCTACATGGCCTGGGCGCTTGCTTGAGCTCGGCTATGCCAGTCTCTTGGTGGGAGGACCCTCACCGCCTCAATTAGGTCCCCAAGCTCCTGTTTCAGTCTTCCGAGTCATCTGAGCATCATTTGACAAGCTGTAGTAGAGAGCTGGGAAGTAGTTAAATATTTAACGTTCTGTCTAGCCCAATGATAAATGATAAATACATTTTCCCGTCCAGGTATAAAGAAGATGATTTTCCATTTAGGTGATGGTGACTCTTCCTTCTGGTGGCCTGGAGGATGGAATCTGATGGGTGTCTGGTATTACATTTTAAAATACTGTTGTCCTTTGAGTCTCTTGTGCTTCAAAAATGTATGCTTTCTCCTGAGAGAGAGCGTGAAGCTGCATTGCTGACTTCATACGACTGTGTGGGGACAGGGTGCTCAGACCTGCTGTGAAGCCCCCAGTTTTATGTCATTTGTGACGGCCTCCCTCCTGAGAGTATGCTAGAGATGACAGTGTGTACTTTCCACCTGGCTGCTTCATTGTAGGTCACTTGTTCAGACAAATGAAAGAAGTGATTTTTTTTTTTAGAGTTTTGCTTTATAGTCTTTTGATAACATTACTAGTTGTCTGAGATTGACAATAAATTCGCAGACCAGCAACTGACATTCCAAAGCCTTAGATTTTTACAAACCCCTTTCAGTTTTACAATATGATTATCAGTGCTTTGGGGGGGCATTAGCCAATCAAGATGATGTAAGAATTTTAACTACCTTTAATTTAATTCCATTATTAGGAATAGGTTTAAAGTCTCAGAAGTGGAGACCTGCAGGGTGCTTTGAAGATCTTGTCCGATTTGTTGTTATGCAGATAAGGGAATCGAAAGTGCTTCAGATAAGGCCACAGGACAGTTCTGAACAAATGCTAGCTGGCAGGCTAGCTGTCATACTGGGGTCCACGTTGCAATAATAGTGCCACTTCCTTCCGTATGTAACTTTACAGAAGCCTTGTGCTTGCCCAGGTGTTTTCTATGCATTACGGCTCTGAGAGAGCGCCAAGTTTGAACCCTCGACTGCCACCAACCTCTTTAAGCCTCATTTTCTCTGAGCTGTAAAGTAGTGATAGTAACAGTCTCTACCTTTTAGGATTATTTAGGGGATTAAGTCAGATTATCCATGTAAAATTTAGCCCATAGCAAGTAGTCTATGAATGTTAGTCATTATTATGACTAGGCTCGATTTCATTAAGCATTTAAAATATTTAAACATCAGCTTGTTATACATTCTAACTTTCAAAACAAGTAACCAATTATAAATTCACCCCATTCATCCAACCTGTTTAGTAAATGTCTACTATGAGGACGACAACCTGCTGGGTCTTTTGTAAAATAGAACCATGAATGAGAAATAATCCCAGCTCTAAGAGTCAGTGTGTGTGTGTGTGT